>NC_142930.1:107297419-107319919 GCF_046866305.1 Octopus bimaculoides | reverse complement strand
TGCCAGTGCCCCCGGACTGGCTCTTGTGCGGGTGGCACATGAGATGCACCATTTTGAGCATGGCCGTTGCCAGTACCGCCTGACTGGCTCCCGTAGGATTTTCGAGTGAGATCGTTGCCAGTGCCCCTGGACTGGCTTGTGCGGGTGGCACATAAAAGACACCATTTCGAGCGTGGCTGTTTTCGTGCGGGTGACACGTAAAAGCACCCACTACACTCTCTGAGTGGTTGGCGTTAGGAAGGGCATCCAGCTGTAGAAACTTTGCCAAATTAGATTGGAGCCTGGTGTTGCCATCCGGTTTCACCAGTCCTCAGTCAAATCGTCCAACCCATGCTAGCATGGAAAGCGGACGTTAAACGACGATGATGATGATGATACATATATGTATATATACACTTATATATTTATATACACATATATATACATATATGTACATATACATATATGTATATATACACTTATATATTTATACACACATATGTATATTACTAGAGCTGTATTTAATTGATATCGTCTTCAGACCTAAAGTGTAATGGTGATGGAACAGTTTAGTAGAGAGGGCCATTAGAGCAAAGGCACAGGCCTGGAAGGACTGAAAATGTGGTGGTAGCAAGGATCTGTATCAAGTTGCTAGACAGGAGGCTAGGAGACAGGTATATTTCGCTAGGGGAGACACAGATAGAAGTTTGCAAATGTTCTGCAGCATGAAATCCAGTGGCTTGAGGTATTTTTGATTGCAAGATGGTCTTGCAGTCGAAAATGCCTCAAGCCACTGGATTTCATGCTGCAGAACATTTGCAAACTTCTATCTGTGTCTCCCCTAGCTAAATATACCTGTCTATCAACATGATACAGATCCTTGCTACCATCACATTTCCATTCCTCCAGGCCTGTGTCTTTCCTCTAATGGCCCTCTCTACTACACTGATCCATCACCATTACACTTGTCTGAAGGCGATATGAATTAAAAGCAGCTCTAGTAATGTAAATATTATCAGGTACACATGTGTAGTTTATGTATTTTATTCTAAATGCCCAATTGCTGTAAGACAGCATCCAAGAAAAGCTCCCAACACAACTTTGGGTGTTAAAGAACACTAAGTGTCCCAGATGAGGTGAGAAAAAACTCACCTCAAAGTGATTAAGAATGGCGAATACTGATATTTTGCTATCCTTGTGGCTTATCAATACCATGTACTTGGATCACCTCAAAATGAAATGAATTGCTGATCTGGGACTTAATTGCAAATACAACAAAGTCTATTTGCTGATGTGCTGTGGCCTAATACATGTGAAACAAAATTAAATTATGAATTGATGTAAACATTATTGGTTGCACATAAAAAGTGTTTGCGTTTTGTTTAAACATCCATTTGCTACATATATATATATATACGTTTCAAGGTTTATCTTACGCCGATATATATTTTTTCAACATAACATATCCAAGAAAATATTTTCTCAGAGACAAATGCCCCAGCATTTTGCCTTTCAATGGTGTATATACATTAATTCAGATATGCTGATGGCTATTTTACACAATTATATAACCACACACACACACACACATATAAGCACATACATACTCATATGTGTGTGTGTGTGTATAGATACAGAGAGGGAGAGAGAGAGAGATACAGAGAGGGAGAGAGAGAGAGATAGAGAGAGAGATAGAGAGAGAGATAGAGCGTAAGCTCGAAACATTAAAGACTTGCTCAATTCCTGAACGTTATACTAATATATCTATGTTTTCAACACCACCTGTCTTCGTCTGTTGTTTTTTTGTGAATTCTCCATATATATATATATATATATATATATATATATATATATATATATATATATATATATATATGTACATATATACAAACAAACAAACATGCACATATACATGCTTATACACACACACATAAGCACGTACATACTCATATATATATACAAACAAACATGCTCATATACATGTTTATACACACACACACACATATAGTAGAGCATATTAAATGAGTTAAAGCATTCTCAACATACCATAGCAGAATAGTATTCATCATCATCATCATCGTTTAACGTCCGCTTTCCTGCTGGCATGGGTTGGACGGTTTGACTGAGGGCAGGTGAGCTAGAAGGCCGCAACAGGCTCCAATCTGATCTGGCAAAATTTCTACAGCTGGATGCCCTTCCTAATGCCAACCACAGTGAGAGTGTAGTGAGTACTTTTTACGTGCCACTGGCATAAGGACCAGTCAGGCAGTACTAGCATTGACCATACTTGAATCGTGCTTTTTATATGCCACCGGCACAGGAGCCAGTTAGGTGGCACTGGCAACGACCACGCTCTTCAATTTCATTCAGTGGTCAAGAATGTTTAATACATTTTCTATATACAGTATTCTTTCAACAATTTTTAAATAACTTTAATAGCATATCCAAAACAGATAACTGTATGTAGCTCTTTCTATAGCATGTTCACTTCTTGATGTAAAGATAAAATACAAGACAACTCTCAATATAGAAGAGGTGACAAGAATAACAAAGAATATTGTTTTCATAAATGTTCTTCCCTTAGATTATACATTCAACAATACCTAAGTGGACTTTACACCAATCAAGAAACAATTGCTTCAGACAAAAAAGAATTTCAGAAGAAATTATGCATTTCATGGTTCTCTATAACTTTCTACTCATCTTATTGTTATCAAAACAACTGGAAATTCTACAGCTATTGCTAGTGTAAATATATTGCAATAAAACACTATCTGCTTTTTGCTCTCTCCTCAGTAAGCTTAGACAATTTTAAAACTCATTCTTTGATGAATCTTAGTCTACTCATTAATATGATTATTAACAACATTTAAAACTTTTGCTTATAAAAATATTTTATTGAGACTAAATTTTACATTACAAGGGTGGGGTGAAAAGATGCCAGAGCTGTGAAATCTTGCATGCATTAATTTAAATCTTCTTATCAATAACTGCATTGTTTATTTCCAGGCAAACTGACATCTGACTATTCAAAGATGACTTCAGAAGTAACTAGTAGCAGTTTCTCTTGCAAGTGGACAAAATTTGGTCTTGTGATGTTATTAAGTACCCGAGAAAAAGGGTTTAGCCTTCCAACAACAGTCATGTAGACAAGGTTGCTACATTAGAGAATGACACTCCAGCTTTATTAACTGTACAAAAGTGGAAAGGGAGAGTCTTGAAGATGACCCAAGGTCTGGACATTCTACAACTACCATTACTGAGGTAATGATCGTGTTCACCACATGGTGATGGATGACAGGTGATTGACTATAAATCAATTAGCTAATGCTAATAGCCTATCCTGTGAGAGAGTTGATAATATTCAGCACAATGAACTTGGCAAGATGAATATTTCTGCTCGGTGGGTGTCATGTCTTCTAACACCTGATCAAAAGTGCACCAGGTTCATCACATCACAGGAAAATCTGATATTGTTTTAGGCAGATCCAACTGGTTTCCTTGAATGTTTCCTAACCCAGAATGAATGTTGGGATCATCACTGAGTTAGAGAGAAAGAGACAATTCATGCAATGGAAACATCTCTTCTCACCTGTTCCAAAGAAGGCCAAGGTAGTTTCATCTGCAGAGAAGGTGATGACCTCAGTTTTGGGGGATGCAAAATGGTATTGTGATTATTGATTACTCCCTGACTGGCTCCTGTGCCAGTGGTACGTAAAAAGCACCATCGGAACGCAGCCGATGCCAGTACCTCCTGACTAGCTCCTGTGCCAGTGGCATGTAAAAAGCACTCACTACACTCTCAGAGTGGTTGGCATTAGGAAGGGCATCCAGCTGTAGAAATGTTGCCAAATCAGATTGTAGCCTGGTGCAGCTGCTGGCTCTCCAGACCTCAGTCAAACCGTCCAACCCATGCCAGCATGGAAAACAGACATAAAACGATGGATGATGATGATCAAAAGGACCACACCATCAATAGAGAGTATTATGCCAGCTGGCTGAGGCAGTTACAAAAGGTTATCAAAACAAAACACCCAGGAAAACAAATGAAAGAAGACTTATTTCATCAGTAAAATGCTCCAGCACTAAAGTTTTTATTTCAATGGCTACTGTGTGTGACTGTGGCTTTGAACTGGTTGATCACCCTCTCTATTCTCCTGATTTGGCCCCATCTGACTCATCTATTTCCCAACATGTAAAATACTTGACTGGGAACCAGTATTGCAGTGATGATATCATACACGTTGTTGATGACTTTTTTGATCAACAGGAAGAAAGCTTTTTCATCAATGGGCTCCAAGCACTGTAACACTGATGGAAGAAGTGAGTGGACTGCAAGGGGGATTATGTTGAAAAATAAACCTCATTTGGTCACATTCCATGAAAGTATCTTGTCAGCCTATGAACTTTTTAGCTGAACCTCACACTGCAAGCCAAAATTCAAATTTCATCAGTTTTATAATTTTAGAAAAAAAGAACAGTTCATTTTTGAAACAAAAGAGAAATAGGTTTAATTTGTCCTAATTTGTTTTTACTCTTAGGCTAAACAAAATGAAGATTTGATAAGCTATTTTTATGTCTTTTTCTTTGGTATGATCACAATTAAAATACACAAATTCTAAAAGCGTTTTTGACCAGTGTTTAAATTGAATAATAACTTACCTTGTGGAACATTTTGAGCCACCAATTCTGCGTGTACCACTTCTGTCATGACATGCATCAATTAACTTTCGTAAGAGAAGTAGACACTCTCGAAATGTAGAGAAGAAAGGATGATGGCTGACAATGCATAGTGATGTTAGGGTATTATTCCTAACCCGGCTGGCTGTTTTTAGACGTCGTCTAGTCCTTGGTGATCTTTGTGGGTGATCAGTGTCTCCATGATGGGGTGCTAATTTATTGGGATCTCCATAATGATCAAAACGATCACGAGACTTGTCACTTGAATGGGTTTTCCGTTCAAAAGGACGGAAAAAGTTTACACATATTCCATATCGAACAATTCCAGAATCTTTTTCAGTTAATGTAAATACAAAAGGTGTAGTTTCTCGCAGACTAGTTCTTCTGGGCCCTTCACTGATGCAACCTTCTGGTTGACAGAAGAAGATAACATCGTTTGGAAGTGGGAAATCTTTGTGGTCTTCAACTGGATAACGACGAAGCAGCTCAGGTGTTTGTGCTACATTATTATTATGATTTGGGTTGCGAGTTCCCACAATCACAATGTAATCCAACAGTCGTGGTGAAAAGTATTTTTTCATGTATTCACACATTCTAAGTGTGAACGGTGTATACTTTCAAATTATAGGTATGTGCTAGTGTTAGCACAATGGTTTTTATGTAATAGGTAGATAGTAAGCAAGCATCTTTTCCAGAAGAACTTCAATTGTAGTTGTTTTCATTCATTTCAGTGGAATGACATAAACCAACTAAAATTAAACTGGTGGAATATAAATCCATAATTGTGACAACTAACCTGTCAAAATAAATGAAATGGAACAGATGTAATGGAAACAATATTATTTAAGATTCAATAACTAAAACATATTTTCATATGGAAAATTAGTAAAGTTAATATCTTGTTTGAAGATTGGTTATTTCATTTTAATTGTGATAAATTTAGTTTATTTGAACTTTTATGTAAATTTAAATAATAATGGTGAAACTCAGGTGTTAAGAAGAACAATAGTAAAATTATACCAAGTGAATTTGTAATTGACCAAGACTATTTTAAAATTATACCAAGTGAATTTGTAATTGACCAAGACTATTTTAAAATTATGTGTGAATTTGTAGAAAATGGGATGAGTAGTAAGAGACAAATGATAACAGCTATGAAGGTCATGCTTAAATGATCGAGAGTAAGAGTTCAACTTTGGTTCTTATTGCAGTTCTTTAGATTGTTTCAGTTTTTACCTATGCACTAGCATGTACTGTTTTAGCTGTTCGTAAATGCTGACTTTTCTTAGTTAAATAATCAATAATCTTATTCCCATGCCAAATCTTGTGAAAGAGGTACATGTGTCATCTTGCTTCATAGTGTGTGTGTGTGTGTGGTGTGTGTGAGTATATATAAATATTATGACCATCATCATCATGAACTTTTCCTTGCTTGCATGAATTAGACAGAATTTGTTGAGGTAGATTTTCAAGAGTCTTTTTTTTTTGTCACCTGTCATGCCAACATATATATAGTGTATATATTTCACATGAGCAAGACATTAAATTGTATCTGGTGGTAAGGTTCCTGCTGGGGAGCTCAAGAATTTTGTGGAATATGTTGTTTCTCCTCAGATAATACTATTCATGACACTGTTCTGGCCTAGGGTAGTAGTATGAAGATGGTACTGTGGCCAAGACATATAAAACTCAGAGAAGGGTTGCTCTCTAGACAAATATCACAGAGATCTATAGATATGTAGGTCATGGACTGATGTCATATGAACCAGTCCCATTGCTTGGAGGTTAAATAGGCCCTGTACCCCAAGGACAAACTTAGGAGAAAAGACTAGCAAAGTAAGCAATAAAAAATGCTAAAGCCTCTAGGCATGGTTCATGAAGAGATGCTTGCTAACTTGGTAACCTGCTTTTCAGGAAGAGATGCTAGCTAAGTTGGCAATCTGCTGCTCAATGAGAGACTTTTACCTATTTATTTCCTGTTTCTCTATAACTATAGTTTTCCTAGCTATAATTATAAGCCCTGGTGCATGTTCTGTTGTTTTACACTTGGAATAATACTTTGCTGCATTGAAATATAGGTATATATATTTACCAAAAGGCATAACAATATTGAAATAAAAGAAACTTAATAGATCCAAATAAATATTAGCTTTTAACTCATTTCTATATGCAACATTATATACAACAAAGCAAATAGAAAATTTTGACAATCAATGTCTATGTATACAATCATTTTCATGATTGGGATGCCTATGAGATCTTGGAAAAAAAGTAATTTTGACCAGTAAAAATTGTCATATCTGATGGATTCCCAACTCTACTAATAGAAACATGCAACTGACCATGTATGAATATGTCTATAGTATTGTAAAGAAAGTAACTAATTAAAATTAACAGAGAAAAATGAATATTTATTTGTGTGTTTTCTAAGAAATTTAAAGAACTGAGATTCATCATTTTCTTTCCATTTAATAAACTTCTTTTAGAAGAACATACATAAAGAGGTAGCAAGATATAGTATTTGATGAGAAATTGAGGTGAAAACAGCTCTAAAAGGCTGCTGCAGTGTTACTTGACTTTGCGTAATTACACATTTTCCATTCATGACAAATTGTGCATTCATAAAAGGTATTTTAAAATGGCTATAAGAAAATAATTATTCAACTACTGTCTGAAATGGTGGAACAGAGGAAACTGAAGTGGACAGTGCTTGAAAGTCATTTAGGTTACTTAGGTATTGCATGAGAAATTGGGGTAAAAACAGTGAAAGATAGGTAGATAAATACATAGCGTTTCTTATTGTGAAGAAAGCAATTTAACAGAGAAGAAAACAAATATTTATTTGTTGGTTTTCTTATGAGAAATTTCAGGAACAAAGATTCATAATTTCTTTTCATTTTGTAATAAACTTACTTTGATGAAATTTTATTTTTAAAAGTAGATGACCATACTGAGAAATATATATGAATGTCTACATACATGCATACAGAGGGAGAAAGTAAGAGAGAGGGGTCGTGGTTGCAAAACAAAACTGGAAAGAATGTTACAGACAAACAAATTTCACAAGAATCATAATAATGATTGCAAAAATCACTTGCCATTAGGCTTCACACAAGATAGATTCTGTTACACATTTTTTTTTCAGCAATAGGAAATATCCCATGCCTTATCACAGCTTTCATAAAGCCAAACCTGAATCACTCTCTTGCCAATTGTCATTATGAAGACAGTTTCTTATCTGAGACTGCCCTGGCTAAATGCATGTATGGTTGTGTGTGTGTGTATATAATACATACATATATATATATATATATATATATATATGTATGTATATATACACACACACACACACACACAGTAATCCCTTGCCATATTGTGGTTTATTATCTAAGCTTATGCCAATTCCTCTGTGATGATGTTTTGCATTTATAATAAAATAAATATATACAAATTATAAAAATAATAAAAGTATATACAGTACAGTACTGTTTCTACTTTGCAGATTTTCACCTATCGTGTGTGTGTGTGGGGGTTGGAATGTAACACTCGCAATAGTCGAGGGATTACTGTATATATATATATATATATATATATATATATATATATATATATATATATGCATACACACACACACATCTATCAATATATGTGTATATTTGTATTGCCATTATTCTCCTGTTATAATAGAAGAGTAGCCTCTCTTCTCTAGAGTTCAGATTATTAATGCCTTTAGCTGGATATCTTTGTGCTCTGACCAAATAGGTTATTCAATGATTGGTAGAAATAATGCGAAACCATAACGTAGAAAAATCTACCAATGTGTAAGAGCCAGCTGAACTGCTGCCAAATGATGATACTAACTCTCTTCCTTTCAGGTGAACAAGAAGCTATCCATGAATACGTTTTCCTGTCAGGTTGAAAACTGCAGAACTGTAACTATTCTGGAGAGATTCTAGAGATACTTGAATAGAAGTATGTAGTTGTATGTTGTGTACAAGAAGACAGAACTAAGACAGACTCCTTAAAAACAAGGAATACAAGGACACATTAATCTGGTTGGTGAGCAGCAACAGAATAGCAGTGTTGGTAGAGAAGAAAAGTAGATGAAGTAACTGAAGTAGTCAGAGTATGTGATAGAATAATTAAGCTTATACTAGTCTTGGCCAATAAAATGACACTAATCTCTGCATATACACCACAATTAGGACTGCTTCTATGATGCTGTCTTGCAGACAGACTATCTCAATAATGAATGATAGTGATCTCATTATCATGGCTATAATAAAAAATGTCTATTCCCCATACATCTAGAACATTTAACAAAGGAAGGACTAGCCACTTAGTCATCGAAGCCAACAGTAGTTTGATTCCAAATGCATTAAAGATAGGAACCCAGTTGGATATTCAGAATAGTTGCACTGAGACTTAAAATGTCTGGTGAAGTTGGTCATGCCCTAGTTACTTGCACAGTCAATTAGGTAATTCAGGGGGATGATTGGCATAACTCAATGATTAGCATAACAGTTCCATCATCAAGTGCAGCAAATGCAAAGGAGATGCACCAGAGAAAGGCAACCTATTGGTACTCTGTCACCTATGATGTTGAGGGTTCCAGTTGATCTGATCAATGGAACTGCCTGCTTGTGAAATTAACATGCAAGTGGCCGAGCACTCCACAGACATGCATACCCTTAACATAGTTCTCAGGGAGATTCAGCATGACACAGAGTCTGACAGGCCCTTTGAAATACAGGTACCACTCATTTTTGCCACCTGAGTGAACTGGAGCAACATGAAATAAAGTGTCTTGCTCAAGGACACAACATGCTGCTAGGAACCAAACTTGCAGCCTTATGATTATGAGCTGAAAACCCTAACCCTGAGCTGTGTACCTTACTGAAAGGCAACTACAAAAGTATCAAATTGTTGGTCCAGATTATGAAAGTTGTACAATTAGTTATAGTACAATTATGAACAAAATTAGTCAAGCTGAGACATAATTTGACTTAGTGTTAGGCAGAGTAATTAATGATACTGCATTCTTAAAAAGATAAAATGAGGATCTTGAATGTGGAGCATTTGTGAAGACTAGAAAGAAATGAAGTGAGTATGTTCCAATGTATGTATAATAGGAACAACTGGGCACAAGCTAAGTGAGATTAAAGCTGGCTACAAAAGTAAGCAGCTGTAGTAAGGAAGAAGACTATGCTGGTACAGGCTTGTGATAGGGTTGAAGAATGTCAGTTATATAAAGAAGTGTTCAAAGTTGATGAAACATGTAGAAAAAGGAGACCTGACAAAATACAACAGAGAAGATGCTGAATTTCACAAATGAGATGACAAATGATTGTTATGAGGGATGATATTATGGTGCTGGAGAAGATCAGCCCACCTAACCAAACAGTGCAAAAGCTTATTTAATTTGTGGTAGTGTTGGAGGCTCTCATCACTGTTATCCTCCCACTTATCATTCACTTTCTCTCTTATTCATGTTACTATGCTGCCTGTGTAACAAAAGATAACATTTTGCATATGTCTGTATTCAATACAAAGAGCCAATGTGACATTCAGCATGCTTCAACAAGCTTACAACAATGAAGCAATGGGTCATACACAATGTTTCAAGCAGCATGGGTGCTTCAAAAGCAGAACATCCCTGGAAGATGATGAGCAATCTGGAAGACCTGCAATGAGCGTTACCCCAAGAAATGTGGTATTGTGCATTGAGAATTCAACCCCCAGAGCCAGACCATCAATTGGGAGTTCTGTATGACATTTTGAAGCATTTGAGGGAGGACATTTAGTCAAAGTGACTGGATCTGTGGAGCAGGAAGAATTGGATTCTTCACTGAGCTCCCTTCATTTGTGAGTTTCTTGCCAAAAACAACATAGTATCACTTTCACACCAGCCCTATTTGCCACATTTAGCACTTGTGGACTTCCATCTCATCCCCAAGATGGAAATGCATCTGAAAGGTTGCTGTTTTAACACTACTGTCAAGATCCAGAGCAAATCACTGAAGGTCCTCAACTCACTTACGGAAAACAACTTTTAGGCTGGATTCCAAAATTGGCAGGAACGCTAGGACCAGTGTATTGCTGTGCCAAGTGAGTATTTTGAAGGAAATGTTAAAACTTAGGTAAATAAGTTATTTATTATTAAACATAACTAGTCCTGGAACATTTTGATACCACTTGATACTGTCTCTTTTTCTATCCTGTTATTACATTTTTTTCTACTCCAGCTTTTCAGTCACATTGTCTTGAATGAATGAAGATAACAATAGAGAACTCTTCACTCTTACTGAGTACAAAGTAACTTTACTAGTGCTGGTGCTATGATAAAATGCACTCAGTATACTTCTCAAGTGGTTGGCATTAGGAAGGGCATCTAGCAATAGAGACAATGTAAAATTGGAATATATGAGCGATATGTAGTCCATGGCCTGTCTAAAAAGGACAGTAACTCCAAATAACTGGTTTGAGCCATTACTACTCATCTATCCATGCCATGATAGAAAATGGATGTAAAAAGAAGGATGGTGATGAATTAAGCTAATAAATGAGATTCATAGAGACCTAAAGCTTTGCCCTAAAGCAACAAAGTACCCGGATGAAACAGTCACAGAACAAAAAGATCTAGTGTTAGAATGAGATGAGGAAGATAAGTTTTCCAGTTTAGAGCACTTAGTGCACTTTGTAAAGTGGTTGGTCTAAGGAAGAGGATCTAATCATGCCAAAATGGAACACATGAGCAATATGTGGTTCCTGATTTCTCTAAAAGGACAGTAGCTTCAAATAATTGGCATTACAACTCATTTATCCATGCCATGAGGGAAAATGTACATAAAAGTAATGATGATGATGATAATGAGATTTTGCAACATAGATTCATGGAAACCTAGAGCTTTCTCAAAAATCAAAAAATGCCTGGATCTATCAACAAAGAAAGAAACAGTAGTTTATATTTCAGAACAGGTAGTATAATGACAAGTAGACCGCTAATGAAACATATCAAATGAATTACATTTATGGACGAATCATTGAGTTACCAAGATAGCTAAACCTAAGATTGTTACCAATCTGGATGTCAAATCCAATGAAAATTATCATTTATTCAATCCATTTCAGATTTTTCTGGCAGTTCTCATAAGAAAAGTATTACATATAGCAAAGAAGTGGCAATGCAACAGTTACCACACTCTTTAATTATTCCCCTCAAATTCTAGTAGATGCCAGCTGCCTACTAAATTATTTAATTCAGTTCAATTTATTGTTATTGTATAGAAAGGTAATGATTAATCATATAACAGCTCAAATTGCAATAACAATACATATCAAGCATTAACATACAATAACATGCATACATACAATATTTAAATACTGTAATAATAATAATAATAATACAATTAAAATAACATTATTACATTGAAGTACAAAAGATGATATAAGAATGGGAGTGATTTGGGGGCAGTTTCCATTACCAACTGCAGCCATTTGAAGTATGTAGCAACTATCATATATTTTAGTGCCAGTTGATGAGCATCTCTGAATAAAGGTTACTAGGTTTGGAACTGAATTGCTGATTTTATCAATGATTCATTTTCAAATAGAATATACATTAAAATGAGGAATAAAGATAATTTTTATGATGCAAACGGTAAAGAGTAGTATCAGTTACACTATAGAAAATAAAATTAGGATAATATAAGTAAAATTTGAAATCTGCAAACCATGAGCTAGGTCTGTTCTGCCGGACTTATAAAGTAAATCTGACATTCAGGGGGTGGGGGAGAAATGCAATGTATTAGACATGCTAATTGCTGTTTATGATATGATCAATGACACAAGCTGCATATAAATATGCAAGCTGATAACAGCAAGACGTGTGTGGAGCAATCAAATAACTCCAATGGTTTTCAAGAGAACTGAAGACTAAACAAAGACAGTTGGACAGATGAAATATAATAGACTGATGCAACCGATGAAAGAGGCATAAAATGATGATTAACATTGCTCATTAATTCATGAATGAATAAGCTATTTTAACTCCACTTAATATAACTTGTAAATCAAGAGGAGTAGAAATAGCCAAGCCCAGAATGTTTCAAAGTATTTAGTCTATTCTACCAAGTTCTGTGCTCAAATTTTACAAGTATCAACTTCGCCTTTAATTTCCCTAGTGTTGATAAAAGAAGGATGTAATTGATAAATTATATTGCTTCCCTAAGAGCATTGACTTCAACCCAAGTAAAAAGAAACCAATATTGGATTGTAATTTTCTAAAAACTAATGAAAACCACACTAAATGAGCATAGTTATTTAATAAAAGTGTTGCAGTAATCTCATTAGAGAGGAAATTTTGTAAGGACACAAAAGAATACATCCACAATTTGTTACTATGCAATACAAAATAACCTATTTGTTTATATTATTGAAAAAAAAAATCAATGAATGAGTTGATGAAATAAGTCAGTCTGAAACATTCCTGCAATGCAATCATGTGGAGAAATATAAATCAATGTGATAAAATGTTTGGTTAATTTAATAAATTGATAAAAGGCATGACACTTTGGTGAACCTTTTAGTAGCTGAAATGTACTCATATATGAAAGACTCATGAATGTTGATCAACCATGAAGAAGCCATTTTTAATTAGCCTTCCCTTTTGTTAAAATGTATAGCAGTAGCTTGGAGGAATAATTATCACTGAAGCAAATTACAATTTTAAAAGGAAATAAAATCTATCTTGTTCCTAAGCTTAATTCCCCTTGTATCAAGAATCTACTAACATATTCCTCAATTTAAACAAAAAGAAAACAAGCCCACTGTCTTCCAAGAGCCCTTTTATAGAAGATGTATTCCTATTAGAACAGAAATTACTATTCTGCTTTCCATATGAGGACACACTTCATTCTGGCTAGTCCTGAAAAATTTATTGTGTTCAACAATGCAGTAGGAATCTAGCAATCAGTTATTGTTTCAACTTAGGGTAAATTTCCCAGTAATTATTTACCACGTGCAAGATAGCCACAACAATCAAAGTAGTTTCTGCGTAATTGCTGAACCTATTGAAAACAAAACGAGGAAAAAAAAAAGAATGCATTGGAAAATGTAGTCCTAGATATACAAAATATGGGATGGTCATGGCTGAAATGCTTTTGATCATAAAACTTGAGGAAGGATGAAAAGAAGCTAAACAATACTCCATAGCAACACTTTCCTATCTGGAGTGTTTAATCTTGAAAGAATAGACATGGTTTCTTTTTATTAATGCCTCTCAGGTGTTCACAAAGGCAACTTGCCATAAAAAGATATTTGTAGAAATTGACTGACACATTTTCTCAACCTAGTAAAACACTCCGAGTAAGTTCAAGCATTTGTGTATTTTTTTTTAAATAGAACACTGCATGATGGAATTAGTCATTAAAATTTGAATTAGAAGTTTCTATCTGTAACAAGCTCCAAATTTAGGCTCACCGTTAACTTTCTCTTATCTGTTCTAATAGTACAATCTAGATAACCTAAAAGACTCGATATTTTAATTGTAGTCTATATGATTTAAAAAAATATTTAGTCAGCTGAAGAGCACCCATGATCCTTGCAAGTCTTCCTTGCTGAAGATTAATGCAGCTGATGTTCAGCTAAAACTTCTGAAGGCCAATACCTGCAGAAAAAAACTTGGACAAGGATGGATTCCAGAGAATTAATATCTCTGAAGTGTGAGGCATATGAGGATGACAAGAAGGTAAAAGATAATTACACTGGGTGAACTTAATAGAAAATGCTATACAGTTTGCTAAGTCAACAGATCAGAGACATCACTGAAATATTAGCTTAGTGAGAAGAAACAGCACACTGTGAGCCATTGGTTTGTAATAACAAGACAAAGCTGCTGGCTTCAGGGAAAAATCCTCTTTCCATTAACCTATAGACGTTTATATTTAACCCTGGATACTTACTTCATTAATGTGGGAAAGGCTGACAAGTTTATTGTTGCTGCTCTCTCCTCCTGTGACTAAAAGATTAGAATAAAAATTAGATGTAAGAGATTACATAAGACATTTATTACACTGAAAATATTTGAAGCTAAAAATGTCTATTATGTTAGTTATGTGCATATCCTATCATTTTAAAAGACATATTTACCAGCTGAAGTCATCCTGAATATAATAGGATAGAAAAGAAGATGAGATGGTCATGGTTTGACTGCTGGTGAATATATATAAATATATATAGAGTTAGGGATCTGTCATAAGGTAAAAGTTAGCAATGAGTATAGCAGTGAATTTAGTGTGCAGGTAGTAGTTCACCAAGAATAGGTTCTCAGTCCCCTCTTGTTTAACATAACCCTCCAGGCCATAACAGAGGAATTTAAGACTAGCTGCTCCTGAAAGCTCTTCTGTGCTAATGATCATATTCCTTTAACTGAGTCTCTACTAGAATTAGAAAACTTTCAGGTGTGGAGGCAAGGTCTAATATCAAAGTGCTTTGGAATTAATTTAGCAGTGATCGATGTACTAGTAGTAGGAAGGCAAAAAAGATTACTAAACCCTTCAGGGAGATGACCCTACTTGATATGTAGAAAAGGTGTAGGTAGAAATTCCATATGGTGTACTCAGTGCAAGCTATGGGCACATAAGAGGTGCAGCAGCATCACAAGAAGGTTAACAGAGAAAGTAGTCTTTGTGTGTGGCAGATACAATAAATACTAAGCATGAACAGGATATAGACTTTCCCAAATGTCTAGGGATATTCTTAGAAGTAAATAGTTTCTGTTACATGGGTGACCAAGTTAGCAGTGGAAGAGGATGCTCTGAAAGCATAGTTGCTAGAATAAGAACAGGCTGGGCAAAGTTCAGAGAGCTATTACTTTTGTTGGTAACAAAGGGCCTTTCCCTCAGAGTGAAAGGCAGACTATGATGCCTGTGTATGAACAGCTATGCTACGTGGCAATGAAATGGGTTGTGACTGCAGCAGCATCAGATGTAGTGTGCAAGAGAGAAAACTGTGCTGATATGGTCATGTGATGTGTATGGATGAGGACAGCCACACAAAGAAGTGTCAGTCTCTAACTGTAGAGGGAACCTGTGGAAGAGGTAGACCCAAGAAGATGTTGAACCTCACAAAGATGACGAGATCAGGACATCTGGCAATTCCCTCACATGCCTACTTGCAGACACTATATGCCCTCACATATTTACCATAGTTGCCCCTCCCACTTGCTCTAATTTCTCTCACCATCACTTACTACAGTCATTTCTTCCTCACTTTATATTCACTCCTAATGTACCTTGTGGGTATATCCCAGTGCATTTCCAACACCATCTATTTCTTTCTCTCACTGTCTGTTTCTCTATCTTTCTCTCTATCTCTCCTGCCTTTTCCTACTGGAGTAACCAAGTCTTTCCTCTATAGTAAGGTACCTTTCTCTATCCCTCTGTTAAACTTTAATCTCTCAACCAGCTTACAGCCACCTCTCCCAGCCAAGTGGTCCTTGTCTTGCAAGTTACTTGGCAGCTCCACTGGTGCTGATGTCATGTAAAAAGCACCCTGTAAAGTGGTTGGTATCAGGACAGGTATCCAGTCATAGAAACCATGCCAAAGCAGACATTAGAGTTTGGTGCAGTTCCCTGGTTTGCTAGCTCCTGCCAAACCATCCAACCCATGCTAGTATGGAAGACAGATGTTAAATGATGATGATGTGGATGATATATACATCAACATGGGAAAACACTGTCAGAGAAAAACAATTGTCTGCAAAATGAGCTCTAAGAACTCTATAAATATAAGTGCCTCACCAATTTTACAAAATACTCAGAAACAAAAAGAATATTCACAGAAACATCAGAAAGCTATGATTTTATAATCAATAACATCATCAACAAGAATAGAAACAATAAAACCTAGAATTCCATTATTATCTCCCTTCTGGGACTACAGGGTCACATACAACATATTTTTACAATAAAACAACTGTATTGAAAACACCCTATAGGACTAACAAAGTTCATCATAATGACATTCATATAGTAATAATTCAAGAAACACTCATTATATCTAAATATATTGCTTCATTTACATCATTAATTTAAGCATGTTTTATTTACTCTCTCTTCTAAATTTGAGTTCTCACATCATCATAAAGCTTAATGTCTCTTTTTTTACCTGACTGAAATGGCTATGATTGGCTGAAGTTTAAATATAATTGATGTTTAAACCGGTTGTTATTTCAGTTTAGGTGTGGTGATATTTTCTTTAATATGTGCACCTAGATCAATTAATTTATGATAAAAAAAAGAAAAAAAAACACCACAATGCATATCTGTATGAAATAAAAAAAAAAAAAAGAATCTGACTCCATCTGCGTATATAATTCTACTTTCCTAAACAAACTTGTTCTTATTCACTTCAGATTTTGCAAGTGAATACAAATTAGTAACATTTTCTCAAATACATCTTTGAACTGAGTGAAATGTTACAACTGAGAACTGAAAGATAGTGTCACAGTTTATTACAATAACAAATTTTCCTAATTAGGCATGAAGCATTACAGTTAGCCACTACTAATAATAATTTACATAAAGGTAAAACAGGAAAAAAGGATGAGGATTCTTTGGATTGATGCCTTAAGAGATATATGAACCTTCAGAACCTTCCGGTCCAGAGAACAAGGTGTCATCATTCCACTTTTCCCCTCCTTTGTACGGCCACACCTCGAATACTGCTGTCCCTTGTGGTCTCCCCATACAAAACAAAACATCTCGAAAATTGAATCCCCCCAGAGGGCACTCACTAAACAAATTGAGGGCATGACTAATCTCAATTATTGGGACCACCTTAAAGCCTTGAAACTCTACTCTCTCCAGCGCCGCTGCAAGCAGTACATCATTTGTACGATGTGGAGAATATACAGCCAGCATTGCCCAAATGACCTGAACATTAGTTTCAAGGTTCATCCAAGGCTGGGACCATGGGCCATACATACCCTGCCCAGTTCAGGATGGATCACAACATATAGGTACACTGTGACACAGTTTTTTTCCCTTAACAGGCCCTGCCCTGTTTAACATTGTCCCAAAACTGATCAAAGAGGAAAAGGATCCCATCACCTTTAAATGGAGTCTGGATAGATTTCTTCAAGGAATATCAGACAAGCAACCCATACTTGGATACAACTTACTCAACAAGAACTCACTACTTGAATGGACCATAAACAAAACTTGACTTAAAAAGGATTTAGATAATCCTATCAGGTGGTGCTATTAAGTTAGACATGGCCTGGACCAATCTTTGATTGAAACATATCTAAGTTTTATGAGACAAAGAAGAACAACCAAAATGAAAACAGTATGAGAAAGATTTATATACTTAGGTTTTCTGCTTTTAAATTGGATTGTGAAATGCTAAGATTGATAGAATCTTTTCACAAAATTACATTTAAAAGTTGCAGTAATAACTATTTGACATATCTTAAGATCAGTCAAGAAGGCAATATTTAAATATCCAAATTTTCAGCTCTTCCAACAATATAAACAATGTAGTAATTAGGAAAATAAACTTAAATAATAAAAAAAAGAATCAAGAAAACAATATTCTCTATTAATTACAGAAAACAATGCACCCTTGAAATTAAAAAAATGTAGTCTGTACACATATTGGTCTAAAATGAGTGTATATGTACATTTGCTTTTAAAACACACATTAGGTGATCCAATCAAATTAAACACTATATTTTGTGATATCCTTTTAATGGGCTTGGCTTTTAAAAAGTGTACATGTAAGTGAATCATAGAAAATGTGAGTGTGTGTGTACATGTGCTAGCAGTAATGTACAGTATTATGGGCGACTGCTGGTCTTCCATAAAGAACCTTTTCTGGATTTGTGCCTCAGAGGGTAACTTTCTAGGTGCAATCCCATTCATGACTGAAGGGAGTCCTTCTATAGTTAATGGTGTCATGATTGTCCATCAGACAGAGACTGTATCACACTAGCTCATTACATGTTGGAAGAGATTGCCAGTTGATTAAATCAACTGCAGTACTTGACTAGTACTTTACTTTATCAATCCAAAAGATGAAAGGCAAAGTTGACCTTGGCTGGATTTGAACAAGAACATATACAACCTATTTTGTTCAATACTCTTGAGATTCTGCATTCTACCAATCCATTACCATCCAACCCAATTAACAAACAATACATACAGAGGAAGTTGTGGGGGAAAATGCACACCCTATCAAATTAATTAAAACAAAAACCATCCAACTCAAGTCAGATAGAAGATGGATGTTCGAAGATAATGATGTGACCATGAGAGTTACTGACATATAGATCAATGTGTAATTTATGAAGATGTAATGGGGGGAAAAATGAGTAGCGCAAAAGGAGAGAAACAGGAAAGAATGGTGTAAGAAAATAAGGAAAAAGTAAAAAGAAATCAGTTATTTCTCTGTCAGCTTAAGTAGAACTTGTGTGTGTGTGTGTGTGTGTGTGTGTGTGTGAGAGAGAGCAGTTATAAAGAGATGATTGGGTCAATAATATCAGAAAAAAATTGATTGGACCATCTATTGCAATAAATAAATATATTTTTTTTACACATAAGTAAGTCTCATAGGGAAAGGATTGTTCAGTTACTCATGCATCTCTCAGGACATTTTATGAACTGGGTGAAATATTTCGGCTGCGAGCAGAAACAATGTCACTATCTCTTTGTATTTAGAAATTACTATCATGCACCATAACAACCATCACCACAACTACAAGTGAAAGATTAGCTGAGTTGAACATCATGCCTAGAGTCATACTTCTACTACCCTAAATAGCATGAAGCATAGGAAGAAAACAAGGTCATGTGAGATTCATGTCTTTATTAGAGATATAGATGATAGGAAACTGAAACAAGATTACCAAATAAATACTCTTATAAAGGAGGTATTCTATTACTATTACACCTTTCCTGGGAGTATTCATCAATGTCATTAATGTTATTAATAAAGGTATTTTGTAACTATGTAGATGTGCCAATCAAATGAATCTCAATATATTATTGGTACTTATAAAGAAGTAGAAATGTTAGCACACCAGGCAAAATGCTTAGTAGCATTTCATCCATCTTTATGTCCAGAGATCTAATTCTGCAAAGGTCAACTTTGCCTTTCATCCTTCTGGGGCCAATAAAGTAAGTACCAGTTGTATACTGGGTGGATGTTCTTGACTTTACCCACACTCCTGAAATTGCTGGCTTTGTGCCCAGATTTGAAAATAATATATTGGTACTTATTCAATTTATATGTCCCTCCTATACACACAATGAAGGATGAAAGACAAAGCATTCTTAATGGGATTCAAAATAAAATTGGCATTAAATATGATAAATTGCATAGTGTTCTTGTATTTTCACCAACTCCCAGCTTCTCCTTAATAATAATAATGATTTATGACACAAGTATATATAAATTGATATAAATGTTATGGGGTGATATAGTTGATTCAATTGATTCTTATATTTTATCTTATTGCTCCACCCCAGCCAGAAAGATGAAAGGCAGAGTTATCTTGGGCAAGAATTTGAACACAGAATGTAAAAAAATAATTAAATATCCCAAACAATTTTGTCTGCTGCTCCACCAATTTTTTCCAATCCACTGCATAAATAATAATAATAATAATGATGATAATAATAATGACAACAACAGAAGAAGGAGGAGGAAGCTGGTTGGAGGTTAGGTAGGATGGAGAGAAAGCGAGAAGGGTGTGGCTGTTCTGGGAAGTGTTTGAGCCATTGAAAAATAAAAGCAATGTTAACCATAGTAGGCTTAGGACCAAGAGTGCAATTAAATACTGTTATGTATTTTGCCTGATGATCTACCAATTCTGTTATCCCAATAATGCATAATTATAAGTCAATTTACAGAGCTATGTAACAGTTGATAATTAGTTTTAAGTTGTGTTAGGTTTTGTTTTTTGCCTTGATTTTCACTCGTTAGGAATATACTTTTATATACATGATACATTATTAATATACATTTAGAAAGAAATGAGCATCCAATTTTCCTTCTCTACTAATTCAGCATATTATGTCTAATAAAAAATGCTGTGTTCATGGTGAGGCAGTGGGTAATGATTGTGATAGTTGTGAGGTGAGGATGGTGATTTTGTTGGTTGTGAGGTGGATGTACTGGTTGTGGTGGCACATCAACCCCAGTAATTCTTTAATCAACTGATGTCTATTCTATTGACCATAGAAGGATGAAAGTGCAAGGTGAACCTGCAGCGAAAGTAAGTGATGGTGGAGCGAATGATTGGTAGAAAAGATTGTGGTGGTGATAGCGATACTGGTAATGCCAGCACTGAGGTAGTCTTTACCACATACTGACGTAGTGGTTTCAATATCAGAATGAAAATAATGGTTGACATAGGAATTATAATACTTTTTCATTTTGATTCAGATTAATAAATAATGAAATATCAAAGAAATAACAAAGACACACTACCATGAAAGACAGAAAGACAAACAAAAGTGATACAACAACAAAACTAAACAGGAACCAAGATCATTAAAATATTAAAAAAAAAACTAAATCATGCAGAAATGTTTATTCAGTGTGATTTAGTGTCAAGGATAAGCATAAGGGGATGACTATACACAAAAATGTCAGCATATTATACAAAACACATACACAAGTAGTGTGTGCGTGTGTGTATATATATATATATGTGTGTGTGTGTGTGTGTGTGTGTGTGTGTGTGTGTGTGTGTGTATATATATATATATATATATATATATATATATAGAAAGGCACAGGAGTCACTGTGTGGTAAGAAGCTTGCTTCCCAACCACATGGTTCCAGGTTCAGTATCACTGCATGGTACCTTGGGCAAGTGTCTTCTATATCCTCGGGCCGACCAAAGCCTTGGGAGATTGAAACTGAAAGAAGCCTGTATGTATTTGTGTCCCCCCCACCCCCGCCATCATCGCTTGACAACTGATGTTGGTGTATTTATGTCCCCGTAACTTAGTTGGGCAAAAGAGACTGATAGAATAAGTACTAAGCTTACAAAGAATAAGTACTGGGTTTGATTTGTTTGACTGAAGGTGGTGCTCCAGTATGGCCACAATCAAATGACAAACAAGTAAAAGAATATATATATATAATTGTTATTATCATCATCAACGTTTTAATGTACACATCTTCATGCTTGCATAGGTCAGGGAGAATTTGTTAAAGCAGGTTTTTATGGCTTGGTACACTTCCTGCTGTCAACCCTCATCATATCCAAACAAGGTAATATTTCCTTTTGACCAGACATATTTTCGACAAAAGACTGGAAATCAACAATATCACTAGTATGACGATTTTTTACTATCATCATGTGATGTCAAAAGTAATGCATACACAGACACCCATATACACATGATGGGCTTCTTCCAGATTTTATCTAACAAATCCCCACATAAGACTTTGGTTAACCCAGGACTACAGCAGAAAGCCCTTGCTCATGGTGCTGTGCAGTGTGACTGAATACAAACTCACATGGTTAGGAAGAAAGCTTCTTAACTAAACAGCTATGTATGAGCTTATTCTATATGCAAACACACACATCTGTGTATGTATGCGAAATTGAAACCGTCATGGCACCTGTGCCCAGCATCACCTTCCTGGCACGTGTAAAGACATTCGAGCAAGATCGTTGCCAGTGCCGCCGAACTGGCTCTTGTGCAGGTGGCACGTAAAATACACCATTTTGAGCGTGGCCGTTGCCAGTACCGCCTGACTGGCCTTCGTGCCGGTGTCACATAAAAGCACCCACTACACTCTCGGAGTGATTGGCGTTAGGA
>NC_142930.1:107242419-107292419 GCF_046866305.1 Octopus bimaculoides | reverse complement strand
AGGATGCAGGCAGAATCATTACCGCATCGGACAAAATGTTTATTAGAATTTCGTCCGTCTTTATGCTCTGAGTTCAAATTCCGCTGGGGTCGACTTCGCCTATCATCCTTTCTGGGTTCGATGAAATACATATTAGTTAAGTACGGGAATCCATGTAGTCGACTCTTTGCCCCCAAATTTCAGGCCTAGTGCCTATAGTAGAAAGGATTATGAAAAGTATTCCAGCCATGACCATCCTATACTTTTTTCCTCCGGACAAGAATATCAAGGACTACACAGTCCAATAGACCTTATGTGTGTATGTGTGTGTGTGTGATTATTATTAAAAGCATTCCGGCTTTGACCATTCCATTTTTTGATTCTTTTTTTCTTCTCCGGATAAGTATATCAAAGACTACATTGTCCAGTGTATCATATTTGTTAATGGAGATAGGGTGTGATGAACGCAGGTTGGTACAAAAATCCGAAACCTATTCAATAAATAATACATCATCGAAAAATAAATGAAAAATAATAGAAGAAAATCGCTGACATAGATCCCTAACAATGTTGTGAAACCAACTTGGAAGCTTCGACGCGGTCGCATGACCTGTCAGATATATAAGTCAAATCACACCTTTACCGTCTTTAAAAAGAGAAGGACATTGGATAATGTAATTCTCGAGAAACAAGAAAATATAAAAAAGGAAGGGGTGGCCATTGCTGGAATGTCATTCATAATACGTTTGTTTGGTCTGGGAAAACACGGGGCTAAATAACAACTACTAATAATCGTGCTAAGCGAAAAATTCGACAGCCAGGAGAAATATTAAGCTAAATATATTTAGCTTTAGATCACTACATGCCATTTTCTACAAAGCTACACCTTCTCATTCAGAAATCCAATCAGCAACAGTAGAAGACAGATCGAACTGGAAATAGTAGTAGGCCTATATAATGAATAAACAGCTATGATACTGTCCTCGAAGGATACCAGTAACAAAAACAGGTATTATTCTAGAGGTTTCAGTGAAATTTTAATGAATGTATAAATAGGAAAAAGCCAGGGACAGAGTAAAAGAAAAATAACTAACCTGTCAGTCTGTCTATGCAATGTATGGATGGCTACGTCGTCTGTCAGGTTGGTATGCTAAGTAGTTACGTCACAGTACTGCACTGCCATCTATCGGCCGTTCGATCATATCGATAGAGGAAAAAAGAAACATGCAACTAAAGCTGATCAAGAGCAGACAACTGCAGCAAAATCGATCATCCTAATCAGGGTTTGTTGTGTGATGCGTCAGCTGCAGTGGGAGGGAGGGAGGCGGAAACAGGAGAGAAAGAAGAAAACGAAATGAAAAAGGTGACAGGTGAGAAGGAGAGTAATAGAAAATAAACGGGGCAAGGATGATGTGTGGCGATGGTAGATAGCAGGATCGAACACGCGATGTGATTCGTAATCGCACGTGACTACTGCACAAAGTAATTCGAGAATTCCCTGCCTGACCATCTTCGATCTATCAACAAACCCACCTTTACTTTTATATATACACACACGAAACGACAGAAAAATATCAGAGCCGTACATTTGCGCAGACATTACATAGAAATATGCATATGTATACACATATATATCTTCTTACGTAGGTACACACAAATACACTACAAATGTATGTATACATAGATAAACAGACAGACAGATAGATAGATAGATAAATAGACAGACAGATAGATAGATAGATAGATAACACACATATATCTAATTTATTTACTTAAATACGAAGATTCTCTCTTGTCTCTGCTCTGGATTTCCTGCTTTAATGCGTTTGCTCAAACATTCGTTCTTTGTTGCCTGAACGAACGCACACAAGTGAGAAACTCGGAATTGCGACAGAGTGAATCTTCAGCTTCGAACTCTTAAATATATTTTACCTTATACTTGGAGTACTTCTCCCACTCACCGTTTGTACACCGGTGTGTATATATATATGTATTCTCACTTATATACTTTTTGTTGTTTCTAGAATTTGTCATTTAGGAAATGATTGTTTGCCATCATTGAGAGGGTAATTTTTGGAAGAGACTCTCCAAGTCATAGGAAAAGAAAAGTGTATCCCCCCGCCTAGTATTCCAGTGTTTTATACAACGAAAATTGTGACTGAAAACAATGTTATCTAAGCATTTTAATTTCATTTTCTTTTTTTTTTTCACTCTTTTACCTCCTTTTGTATCTTTTTTTTTCTTCCCCATGAGATTCCGCAGACCGATATTTTAGAAACTCTACCGTAATTTCAAATAATAGTTTCAAATTTTGTCACAATGCCAGCAGTTTTAGGGATGGGGTAAGTCGATGTCATCGACTCCAATACTCGACTGGTACTTATTTTATCAACCCAGAAAGAATGAAAGGCAGAGTCGATCTCGGCGGAATTTGAAATCAGAACATAATGAGATGCTAACAATTCCTCCGCCTCGCCGCCCTCGTAATTTCAAATAAAAACATTGGTTAACTACATCAAGTATGTCAGAACCCTAGAATTTCATTCCTTGACTCTATATGCTGGGAATGATATATCATCAACATTCTCTCGATGGCGCCATAACGTTTCTATCTTAGCATCATGTGCAGGATCAGAGTTCAACCTTAATTATGTTTTGTACAAAGCAATGAGAGAACATTTATTATTATAGGTCTGCTCCATCAAAGTTGACCTGGAGGCTAAATAACATTGGTTCCATAAGTATAATCATTATCGTTTTAACGTCCGCTTTTCCATGCTTGCATGGGTCGGATGGAATTTGTTGAATGCCCTCACCTGTTTCCAAGTATGGTAAAATTTTCTCATGACCAGACGTTTTCTTAAAAGAACAGAAACAGAGAACTGCATTTGCATAAAGGTGACACTCATTTACAACTATCCCGTGATGTCAAGGCAAGGAGATAGTAATACACACACACACACACACAAATAAATACACACCCTCATAAATATATATACAATGGAATTCCTTCAGTTCCTCCTACCAAATTTATAAGTGCCATGCATTTCTGGCATCCCATCTTTGCACTATGTTTTCAATTATTTGGGAGTCTGGGAAGGTTTAAAAACAATAAAAATGTTTAAAGTTTTATCTGATTTTCAAATGTAGCTCTCAATTTTCTCTATGACAAGTCATTGTCGAATTTTTGAGCATACATATATATATCATTACAGGTACTCATATGACTGTTTTATATTGTTAAAGAAGATACAAGATCAGAAAAATTTATAATTATTTAACATAGATAGATTGTCATTTTATGGGTTTAAAATTATATAAAACTTTACACAGATTGAATTTATTTAAGATGTTTTTACAAAACAATCATGGAAATAAGGCAATGAGAAAATTAAAATATGCCAGAAAAATAATGAAAAAGTATATCCCATGATTCAAATTAAGAATTTCAATTAAATTGTTGATTTAAATGAATTCATAACTTTATGAAAACAGTAAGGTTTTGCATAAAATAAATACATTAACATTCAAACAAATGAATGACTTTATCTACACTTTCAACATCATATTCTTTATACAAATTTAAAATATGAAAATTTTCTGGCTCCTATAAAGATTTTCTAATCCTCATGAAAATTTTTACCTTCCCAAAAGATTTATACTCTTCATAGAAATTTGTCTCTATATAAACATTTTTAAAATCCTATAAAAAATTTGAATCTCTTATAAAATTTTGAACTCCTACTAAAAACTAGAAATTTGTCTTCCGCCTTATGTATATATATAACATTCATGTGTTTTGTTAAATTCTAGTATTACATATTTGATTGCTGAAACATTATACAATATTGTTAATTCATCTCAGTAATTAATAAAAAATTCAATGAATGATGTTAGAGTAACAAGCTGGCAGAATTGTTAGCATATTGGATAAAATGCTTAGCATTTCATCCATGTTCTGAGTTCAAATTCCACCAAAGTTAACTTTGCCTTTCATCTTTTTTGAATTGATAAAACAAGTGCCCATTGAAAACTTGGGTTGATCTGATTGACTTACCCCTTTCCCCACCAAAATACTGGCCTTGTTCCAAAATTTGAAATCAATATGCTGATTATCAGGAAACATCAGTGGAATGGCTGAACCCAGTGTAACAGAAAACCACCTTTTCAAATCTATATGAGCAGATATACATATAGTTACACAGCCATTCACACTGTATACAATAGAGTGGAGGGAAACAGGAAAAGAAGGTGACAACCACAAAGTCTTGTAGACAAGCAACTTCAGCATCAACCACACCAACAATAAAAACATCCTAAGATGCTAGCCAGGAACCATGACAAAGACATTAACCCTTTTTGATATTGCCCTGCCTGAAACAGCCCCTGTTTTGGCAAGATGTTTATAGCTGGATGTCCTTTCTAACACTAACCATTCAGCAGAATGGACTTAGTGCTTTTTACCTAGCACAAGCACAGGTGATGTGCATAGTGCTTTTTATGTGGCGCAAGCATAGGCAAAGTTTTTACAGCTGGATACCCTTCTGAACACTGACCACTTCACAGTATGGACTGGGTGCTTTTAAGTGGCACCTGCACTGACAGAGTCACCAAGTACTTGCAAGACAAAAAATAACCTTTTAATAGGGGAGGAGGTGATGATGAAAAGGTTATAGTAAGATAGATACAGGTGTCTTGCCGTAGAGGAAGTACAAGGTTACCCAGCTAGAGAGAGAAACATCAGGAATGAAGACAGAAACAGGTGTGCTACTGCAAAGGAAATACATGGTTGCCCAACCTGATGGAAGTGCAGGAGAAGGAGAGAGAGAGTAGGAGACAGCAGAATAGAGATGGTGGCAACATGCTGGGTATACTCACAAAGATTGGGGATCAGAATATAAATGGGTTGGTTAAGTAAAGGAAGAAAGAGACAATGTAGAATTGAATAAAAATTCAGCTAGAAATAGAACAGATATACCGTTATTGAAAGAGTAAGTAGTAATAAAGAACTTAGTAGAAATGAATTTGATTTTACCATGAATGATCAAATTAATACTAAATCTGAGAGAAATATAAAAAATTATCTCTGCAACTGTTCTAAATGGGACTCCTGTTATGTGAATAATAGATGTAAAACTAAAAATATAATATATAGATGTAAAGTTACATCTGAGGGAAATGAATACTTTTACATCGGTGTAACTACACTAATTTTCAAAAAGAGACTGACTCATCACTTAAATTCATTTAAAGATGAAAATAAAAACAAGTCTAAGTAAATTGATCTGGTCTATTAAAGCCAAAAACAAAGACTATACTATTAATTGAGAATTGATTAGTACTGCAAAACCATACAGACCAGGAACTAATAAAAGTGACCTATGTATAGAAGAATTAATTAGTACGACAAAACCATACAGACCAGGAACTAATAAATGTAACTTATGTATGGAAGAATTTCACCAAATTTTTGTATCTAAGGATAATATGATAAATTCTAGACAGGAGCCAGCTTTAAGTTGCTTGTATATGAGAAAGTTTACCTTTGCTCAATATAAATGAATTATAAACATTTAAACAATGAAATGTTTTGAAATAACTGTCTATAAGGAATAAAAATGTAGTTTTCCAATTAAAACTTGAATTGAAGATAGTTCGCGTCTAAATCAATGTACAACTCCACATCATAGAATGAAAAGAAAATCAACAGAAAACTTTAAACAGTTAAATCAAAGGATATTAAACTGAAAACCATGAAGAAACTGCACTGGTATTATAGAAATTTTGCAATTGCAATGGTTACTAATTGATGCTGTAGAAACATGTGTAGGTCTATTTGAAGCTGTATATATATGTGCGTGTGTGTGTGTGTATATATATATATATATATATATATATATATATATATATATATATATAGAGAGAGAGAGAGAGAGAGAATGCTAATGTTACTTTGTAATAATCTTTATTATGACTATTATTATTATCATCATCATATGTGTGTGTGTGTATTCTGACAAAGCACTCAGGCTTCTGTTCTTGTCAAACTGTCCAACCCATACCAGCATGGAAAAGAGGATGCTAAATGGTGATGATAATGATGATGTATGTGTGTGTGTGTGTGTGTGCATATATATAAGGGAGACAAATTGTGGATACACATGGTATTTCAAATGGGAAATACATATAGCCATTTAAATATTGAAGCACAATCAGAATGTATTCTTAATTCACTAACCTCTCTTTCTTGTCTTTAGAAACCTTAGTGAAGGAGTTGTTAACTGCAATATCAGGACTAATTAAATATAGTATTTCTGAGGAATTACTTCAATGTCTTTATTGTTATTTTTTACTATTCAATGTTCTATCACACTGATTTATTTAAACTAAAAAATGTTTTTGTGCAAACTATTAATAAAGTAAAACATAAAACAATAAAGAATATTTATTTGAAAAACAAACAAACAAAAACTCAGAATCATTCTTACAAATATTTGACTGATTATATCAACCCAACAGTGAAAATGTATATACTTCTGCATACACATGGAACAAAATAAATTGGACTGTTTTGTTTTAGTTTTGTGGAGAATTTAAAGTAAAAGATTTGTTATTCTGGGTTTTGTGTAAATCATGACTAACAAAAAAATAAAAAAAAATAAACTCTAACATTTTCATTTCAAGAAGATTGGAAATTCTGGGAGCTATTGATATTTTGGAAGAAAAAAAAAAAGAAATTGCTATAATCCTAAGACAGCTGATTAGAGCATAATTTGCTATTTTTTCATTATAAGTTTAATGTATTTTTTTCATTTGTGCCCATTCCTCATATTTATGTTTGCTAACAAACACACCCATATATTCTCACATTTATTTTGTCTATAACTGGTGTAACCCTCTTTTTTTTTACTCTTTTCTTTCTTTTTTCTTGTTTCACCTATTGCTTTCTTCTTTGATTTCTTCCATTCCCAGCTAGCCACTTCCTACTTCTTTTGTGATCAGTGATCTTTCTTTTATATTTCAGATCCTCTAGCAAGCACATATATTCTTCTTTCAGCTATTATTTGCTCAAGGACTTTGCCCATCATTTGTTATGCATTTTGTTTCTCTTTTGCATTGCACTTGTACTATTGCTTTGTGTCCATTTGTTTTGTTATATTTGCATACTCTTTTATTCTTTTATTTTGTTTCAGTTTTTTTGACTGTGGCCATGCTGGAGCACCGCCTTTTAGTCGAGCAAATCGACCCCAGGACTTATTCTTTAGAAGCCTAGTACTTATTCTATCGATCTCTTTTGCCGAACCGCTAAGTTACGGGACATAAACACACCAGCATCGGTTGTCAAGCGATGTTGGGGGGACAAACACACACACACACACATACATACACACACACATACATATATACGACGGGCTTCTTTCAGTTTCCGTCTACCAAATCCATTCACAAGGCTTTGGTCAGCCCGAGGCTATAGTAGAAGACACTTGCCCAAGATGCCACGCAGTGGGACTGAACCCGGGACCATGTGGTTGGTAAGCTCTATCATAAAACATCTATATTTTATTTAATTTCATTATAAGAATACTATTATGAAGCTACATTTTTCTATTTTTGTCCCACTTACTAGTCTTAACTAAACATTCATTTCTCATGTTATCTAGTTTCCAGTTACTAGGATTCAACTGTCTGTTTTTGTACCTTGTCTCCATTATATCCATTGATTAACAATCATATCCAATGGCTGTTGACTTTTCTAGGGTATGCAGTTCTGTCTAAGGTGTCAACTGCTACAATCCTGAGTGAGACAGCTGATGAAGACTTAGTTTTCACTAAATGCAAGCATCTGGATAAATTTCTGTTATCAAACTGGAAAACACCAACCTCCCTCTATTAAGCATGCAGCTTTACAGACTTTAACTGTTCTCTGTCAAGTTAACTACATCAACCATTATTAATTCCCATTCTAATGAACCCAATGGACACAACTCATATCTATTCTTTCCATGCTCATTTTCTTGTTCCATTTTTCATTTACTTTTTTCTTCTAAATTCTTTCTCATTTTGCTAGAGAGTAGTTATGTTGTATTTTGAGCCTGGATGATTGCCCAGTAATACATGGCATGCTAAATTCTGTGTATAATAAATCACACACACACACAAGCTAGGGCTTGTGGCATAATGGATAATGTGTCCGACTGTGGATCAGTATATAGGTAATAATAGATTACCAATGCATACATCGCAAATTTGAAACACAAACATAAATTGGTATGAAATATATTTCTATCTGAATGAAGTAAGAACCTTGAACCACAGGCTGGAGCAAGTGAAGATGAGGAGGCACTTTGAACCCCTAGCAGTATTCATCACTGTTGGATTGATGCTATCTGATGATGATGATGATGATGACGACGATGATGATGATGTCTTGTGTATATTGTTATATAGACTGTTAATCAAAACAAAACAACTTACTTTTGAAGTTTTCTGTTCCTCACTGCTTTCACAACAGATTACACCAAGTAATTTTTCAGTTGTAAGTTGTAAGTTTTAATTATATTATAACGTACTGCCACTGAGGAGTAGAAAGTGGATTTAAGTGATATCTGGTTCTGTTTTGAGCAAAAGAAAATGATAAATAAATTGTACATGCTGTTAAACATAGTAATGACTGTATTTACATGAAGATAAATCAGCTGACAGTTGGATAGAAAGTTTCTAGCAAAGTATTATGTTCGTGATTTAAAGGTGGCACATTTTGTAAATGAAATAGAAAAAAGGAAAACATTTAATTTTCTCTTTAAATGTTGGTACTTAGCATGGATTGTCAATATAGTAGCTCTCAAAAGTTACTTAAGAATCATATAAAACAGCACATAAAATACTGTTAAATTGACTCTTTCAAGTGTCACAGAGTTAACCGTTTTACTGTGGAAGTCAAATATATCCACTCAAAATTTCATTACCCTTAACTGTGGAAGCAGTTTTATATACATATCTGTCTTTTGTTGAGAAATGTCATGTTTGAAACTATTTTTTGTTGAGATGTCAAGTTTTCTGCAAGATGACTTGCAGAAAATACTAATTCCATTTTTGATAGATATTTAACAGCATTACTGGAATAAACATGAAATTAAATTTTGCACTGAAAGGATAAAAGAATCCTGATGATCAACATACAGAACACAGTTTTGAGTTAGTTTGGTTTTATTTCATGTTATTAATGTTCTAAGACAAAAAAAAAAAAAAAAAAAATCGAAAAAATGAAGGCCACAATCTCATTTTTCTTTTTCAATAAACTGATAAAAGCATATGGAAATTAATTATAACTTTGTTGTTTACATATTTTCTAATTTGTTAGTCAGAAGTAGAAGGTATATTTTCAAGCCCCACTTAACTGGAGGTCAAGGATGACTGAGTAAATTTAAAATGGTTAATGTTCAGCTTGAACTCTCATAGATTTTATGGAGGAAAACATGAAATGAGTGGGAGGGAATTTTACAGTGTGGTAGTTTTGGAGAAAATGGATTTCGTATTATATTAAATGAAGGACTTAGTTTTGAGGCTGAGTCATACTCCAGGCAACCAAAGGAGAAGTATGAATAGTGAACATATCTAAGTGAAGTTAGTACATAATTGGAAAATTTAGTGTAGTATAGACTATTTTCATGTGAGAAGAGTCTGTGGGGAAAACACAGCTTGATGGTGGGTAAATGTTTGATGAGTTTTGGTGATTAATATTTTGCTAATCAGATGAAGGGTATTTCTTCTAAAGTTTAATGCAGCTGCATGAATAGTGTAGAGTATATTTGTACTTTGTATATATTATTAGTTACAGCTGAATGTTAATTACTTTCTGGCCTTGAAAAGGAATTTCAATAATTGAAACCCAATCTTGGTTATATGAAAGATCATTAAAGATTCTGTCATGTTGTTGTAACTGTACAATATGATGTTTATTTAATGGCAACCCTTGTTTGTTGATGACATCATGGTGATTAGCATAATCATTCTAGTAACTACTTACTAAAATCCATTAATATAAACCAACAGTAAAGGATTTATCCTTGTAAAACTGTAGCCATATGTTATCCTGTACCTCCAGAAGTCTTATTCAAATAACTATGCAAGCATTCTGATATTAAACTGGTAGTCATGTTAATTATGTAACCATCAAGCCGAGTCACAAGATATGATAAGCATGTTCAAAGCATGCAATGCTACAATATTATTTGCATAATAGTAATATCACCAGCAAATGAATTGTTTTAACCCCTTTCTTTATTTGAGAACTATAACTAATATCATTTACAATGTTTGTTCCTGTCTCAATTATCCAATTATAATTTTCATTAAGAACCTGAAATTTTGCTCAAAGCTTGAGTGAGTGATTCTGTCTGTTTCCTATTAATATTTGTATTGTTTATTTGACTTACATGAACTAATATAATCTGTTCACCCTCAATAATCTATAGCTGTTCATCCAGATCAATTGCTTTAATTATTTTGAAATTTTTTTTTCAATATACCCAAAGAATATTATCCTTCAGAGTTTCAAATTTTGTATTTTCATGTTTTATAACATCACTTTCTACCAGATAGATGAAAAACAAAAAAATCATCTTCTTCATCGTCGTCGTTATCATCGTCATCGTCATCCTCCTCATCATCATCGTATTTATCCAAACCAACATTATTAATAAATTCAAGTTGAGATTATATATTGTATGATATTTTTAGATCTTTTTATTTCAGATTTCATAATCAAATGCTGTTATATATTATTCTTATCATGTAATACATGAAGATATTACTCTCAGTAACCCACAATTGCTGTTAAAAATAGAGGAGGTTCATCATTTCTTCTGCATTGATACCAAACAACAAGAACTGCAGCTTCATTAGATACTTTTAATAGTGATAAGCATTTGTCTACCCATCAAAGCAGATGAATTAAGAAGTCTGCTTGAATGAGGGACTGTTCTATAGTTCAAAAGCATGCAGCTCAAAATTTACTAGGTGAATATGCTTTCAATCCTATTTTAATACCAGTCATCTTTTTTCAGCAATTCCATTTCAAACAGAATGATATGGCAGTGCTTACATTCAATTTAAGTCCTTTACATGAGTTATAACTATGAAATTCATAGGTATTGTGAGACACCCCTGTTTATGAAATATTGTTTCTGAAAAACACAAGCTCTTAATATATACCTAACCCTTTCTCCTTCTTTCTTCATCACTTTTGTTATTTTTAGTCACTCAGAGAGTGCATCAACAATTATTAGGAACAATCCTGATACTCTATCACCCCTGTTTTTATTGTTTTTCAGCTCCATCAGATTGCTCCTACTTTCTCTTCTATAATGTGAATAATCTTCTTGTAACTCCTCTCCACTAAGAAACCTGTTCTGTTTCTGGCCCTTTCTCTAATGCTTTTTACTCCTCTCTACTTCTCATCTCCTGGCTTAAATTTCCCTGTAAAGTTGGTGTTAGTAGTCTTGCAAGCTGCTTAGTGACTTCACTAGGATGGTAGGTAGAGGAATAGAAAGACATCCGGAACAAGTTGTAAAGAGGTTGGTGTTAAGAAAGGCATCCAGCCATAGAAACCATGCCAAAGCAGACACTGGAGCATGATACAGTCCTTGGATTCATCTGATTCTATCAAACTGTCCAAATCATCCTAGCATGGAATGTTGGACACTAAATATTGATAATTAATCTTAAATTTTTGACATGTACATTATTCATATGCATGTGTAGCCATGTTTTAATGCCTTCAGATTATGTGTATGAGACAACTTTTGTTTTACATTATTTATAATGGATGGATAGGTGTCCTCATCTTGTTTGTTGTTATCACAATGTTTCAGTTGATGTACTCCAGCCTTCATCAGGTGTTCTGGTGGAGTTTTGAACTCAAGTCATAGAAGAGAATATGACCAAAAACTGTGTGTACTCTATCCCATGCAGTTGTGGTAAGTTATACAAAAGTGAAACATGCCACCCCCTTAAAGTAAGGGTAGAGGAACATTGTAAAGCTGTGACATGAGGGGATGTTGAAAAATCTGGTATAGCCAATCATGTATGGAAAAATAGAGACCACCTCCTGTTGTGGGATGAAGTTGAAATAATCGACGGAGAACACCACTAGAAAATATGAAAACTGACAGAGGCTGCACATGTGCAAGGACACAATAACCTCCTAAGCAGACCCAGTGCAGATGCGAATGTAATATGGGAAACAGTATTAAGAAAAGATGAAATACTTGGTTTATAAGCCCTAAAATTCACACTATAATTGCCCACGGGTGTATAGCATAATGGATAAGAGCACGGGCTACTAACTGCCAGATATTTTGAGCATCTCTGCAGTAATTCCTGATGGGCCAGGGGCTTTCACTCTCTTCATACTCTTGATCACTTTATTTACCAAAGTACTGTCAATCAGGATAGTTGGTTCCTCTGTTGGGTTGATGTGCGGCAGACTCTCTTCCTCCCATTCATTCTCTTTATTAAGCAACCTTTCATAGTGGCATCTCCAAACCTCTCTCTTTGCAGCTTCATTTAGTGCACGTGAGCCATCATCCATGTGGACACATTTCTCTCCTACAACATCACGATTCTCTCTCACACACTGTCTTGCAACACGAAATACTTCAAGTCTTTGGTCCTCCTGGCATAATAATGTACATAATTCCTCATCTCAAAAATATAGAATAGTATTAACTTTTGCTTTACCTTAGCACACATTGGACATCTTGCATATTGCTCCACATATTGGTTCCTTGTTGAACTACAATGTATGTCATCATGTTTAGTTCTTATTGTAAATGTCTCAAGTTGGTGGAAAACAATTAACTCTTCAATTGCAACATGTTATCTTCAGCTGTTAAGTTATTTTTCAATGACTTAGACAGTCTTTCAACAATAGAATTGCTCGAATTACTATCAAAAACCCTTTTTAATATTCCAGATAAAATATAACTGTTTGTAATCACCGGTTTTGTATTTTCATTTTTTTATATAGCAACAGTTTCTACAAAACACATGAAAAAAAAATCACCACACTCCCACGACAACGACGACGACCACCACCACCACATCATCTCCATCTCCATCATCGTCGTCGTCGTCGTCATCGTCGTCGTCATCAACAACAACAACAACAAAAATCTCTTTTATCTTTTCAGACTGAATGAGACAAGATGAAGCAAATACAAAGACTAACTACATTTTAACAAATGTTCAATGAGAATAGATTTCAAAGATTTTGATTTACTTTAGCCATAGTAGTTGGTTGATTATAAACAAATTAATTATTCATTATTGCAGTATTTTCGTTAATAAACATACCAAATAAAAGATTAAGGTTATTCATATCAATAATATAAATAGCAAATCTCATAGTTATAAAAGTCTTTATTTAAAACATCATTAGTAGATTTATTCAATAACAATCTGAATGTTTCAATATTTAGACACCTGCTTCACTCCTTCAGCCAAAATGAATGGACTCAGTTCTATAAATATTGAATACTGTATGAAGATCGTTGCAACCAAATCAAAAGGTTTTGTATGAAATTAAATACTTGAAATTTCATTTTTCCTGTATGTCATATGCTGTAAACCATAAAAGTGAACCATATGTTTTGATAATATATACATTCAGAATATTGCTTGCTCCATCAAACAAACGACAACATGCTGCCAAAGTACTGAAGAGCTCTGATATGCCAATACAAGCCTATCAAATGCCTTAATACTCACTTTTGCATTACTTTTTATACAACCTTCGTTACTTCCAATTGTGATAAGGCATCAAACATGTGATATTTCAGGTCTTTTTGCATTTGATATTTCATAATCGAAAGCTATTATTTGCAATGTCTATCTTATAATACTTTCAGTAATGTAAAATTGTTGCTAACATTACCTTCTAGTGGCTTATAATCTGAGGTCAGTTTAATTTTTTATCTGAGTAGAAAATGCTTTCCAAGTGCACCATACAATTGCCTAGGCTTCCTTTAAATACTGGAATATTTGTGGTTCAGTTGTACATAAATATAATACAGGATAGTTATCTTGTGAAAATATTCTAGATATAGTCACTTCTCTAAATATTTAAGCAAACAGAAAATGAAAGTCTTTGCATTATTAATTAATTAATCTTAATATGGTACATTGAATCCAGTAGGTACATGTTGAAGTCAATAATGTTGTTGCACAGGATGTATATATCTGAGTAAAGTAGTTACATAAATTTCTTTACCTGTAAAGGCCTTATTCAATTGAATATCTAAACTTTAACATCATACTGGTAGCTATATTAAATAGTTTCAATTACACGATTTTAAGCTGAGTTCAAGATATAGTAAGCATGTAAAATGTACACATTGTTACAACATGAAGATATTACTATCACAGAGTGCAAAGCCTAGATCAGGAAGGCATATATTGATTTTTGTTGAATGTTGTTTATGACAATGGGTTCTGTTTTGCAGAGGTGTATACTCATGGTATTGTTGTTCTGTTGAATGATTCCAAACTATCAAGAATCATTTATAAGGACTGTATCTTGTGTAGTGGAAAAGGATGAGGTTGTGCATGTTTAGATGTTATAAGAAGTAGATTGTTCATGTTGAGAGAGAAGAGTTGAAGAAAAATAACCAAGTTATACATATCTCCAAAGTTATTAAACAAGGATCAGAAAGTGCCTCTCAGCAACAAATGATGAAACATTCTGAGAGGAAGGTTCCAGTCTACAGCTGAACAGTTTTGTCAGAAGCATCTCATATCACACATGATGAAAGCCTTTGGCGATGTTAAAACTAACAGTTTTACTTTTGCTGAAGTGTTTTTGTAAGAAACAGACACTGATGACTGATATAAGATCTTTTCTCATTTGCATGTGATTACTGTAAATGAGAAGAGATATAATGAAGATAATTCTTGGAAAGTGCTTTCTTAATGACAACCTGTAACACTCATATATATTTACAATGTCTGTTAATGTGTCTATATGTCTACAGATATATGCATGTGTATATGTAGGTGTATACATATACATATCTGTGTGTATGTGTGTAAGCCAAAAGTAAAATGGCAATGCAAGATGTTATACTATTAGCTCGGAATTCATATCCGTGGCATATATTTTGATAACTCTCTACAAGATATTTAATTTTCTCTCAGATCACCTTAGAAAAACATTACCTGGTACTTGGAAAATATCATCTAAATGAAACTGAACTGATAATATATATGATAGCTAAATATTCAGTTATTGAGATTTTGATGTCAGCTTTACCTTTCATATCTCAAGAATCAATAAAATAAGTACCACTAATATATTAGGTTGAATTTAGTAGATTATATTCTTCCCACTAAAAATAATATGTACATGCTGAGTGAAACTACCCAGATCAACCGCTATGTTACCTTACCTTTCAAAACGTAGCCTTGTACCCAATCAAAAAGAAATCTTTATTACTTTCAAGTGACTGGCATTCTATGCAGTGAATGATTCATCTCTCATTTGCTTAGAAATATACAACATCTAGCAAGACATAAGTTTCAAATACCTAAAAGGCTATTGGAGATATTCACCAGGTGAAATGCTTAATGGTATTTCATCTGCAGCTATGTTTTGAGTTCAAATTCTGCTGATGTTGACTTTGCTTTTCATCCTTTCAGGGTTGATAAATTAAGTACCATTCAAGTGCTGGGGTCGATGTAGTTGACTATCCCCCTCCCCACAAATTCCAGGCCTTGTGTCTATAATATAAAAGATTATTATTTGAAATCATGATTATATAGATCAGGGGTTCTCAGCCATTTTTTGCCTGTTAACCTCTTTGATTCCTATTTTGCTCTACTGGACCTGCATAGACATTCATTAGATACATAAAAAAAATATTGCTGTATTTTTATACCTAAATATTATTAATATTATTAGGAATTGTATAAAAGAAATTAAAGTATTTTGAGTATTGTGCAAGTATAACCAATTTATTGCACATAAATTTTAACAACAAAATTTTATATGGATCCTGGCTGAAAAGCTCTGATGTAGATAAAGTATGACAAGCTTCAGATATTGCTTCACCTATATATTTCATATTGCTGCTCATGATTTAAAAAGAAATTATGAGTGGTGATCAAAAGTTTATTTTCCTGATAAATCTGAGCTACTTTCTTCTTTTTTTTTTTCTGCTTAAATAAAAAATTGGTAGCTGCTGTCAAGTTGAGATGATCTTCTGGTCATTTAGATTTATGATTGTAATTGTTTCACATCATTTATGTTTCAAATATATCTTTGAAGAATATTATATAGCTTCATTTCCTTATTTCTTGTAGCAAGTCTATATAATGATTTGAACTCTAGACCTATTGTTTTCGATCAGAAATTTATTTGTAAACAACTCTATCAGTGAAGCATAATAGCAGGGTCTGCTATTATGACTATCAAAATGCTGCACTTTAGAAGGAACTCTCTACACTACCACTAGCACACTCATTACTTTTGCAGGAATATTTTTGCTTCTCTCTTAATGCATATACTACTACTATGAATAGAAACCCCTGGATGTTACTTTGTTAATTTTCTTTGGACCATTGCATCTGATAAATGTTCTTAACAATAAACAGATGGTGAATCAAAAATGAATGACTGCTCTTCTAAATCATCCTATTCATCTTACTGTTAATCCCTTTCTTTAAAAAAACTCTAATGTTTTTGGTGTGTGTAAGAGGCAAACATGTCTCTTGACACTTTGTTATTGGACATGCTCAACAGAAATGGATTTCACGAGATATGGTGGAAATTTTAAGGAGAATCTAAGTAGTCAGTTTTATTGAATTGTATGTTGTTGCAATAGTTGCTTAAATGTAACGCATCTCTTACATTTATAGATTCTCCCTTAAATAGAGCAAAGTACTAAAAAATCAAACATGGATTGCTAGTCACTGCTACATCAAATGATGTTGAGGAAAAGGATGAGGAGGATGTCTAAGCTGTATATATAAAGAAATATCCACATCAAGAATTTAGAACTTATACAACTCATTAAATTTTTCAAGCAGTTCTCTTAAGTACACAAATGTGTTTTTCACATCACACATTTTATTGACCCAAGAGGAATGAAAATCAAAGTTAACTCTGGTAGGATTTGAACTCAGAATATATTGGCTTCCCTGTTGGTTTTTCAAGGAACAGCTTGTGAAGTAGGGTGGAGTCTAGTTGATTGAATATATCTAAATGTATTAGTGGTTTATATTTTATTAAATTCTAGTGGATGGGCTGAAAAGTAATATTGACCACACCAGAATCATAACCATGAGGTATCGAATTAATTATTACAGAACAAACCAGCGTGATGTTTTATGGACTGTCTTGATCATCTCCAATGTTCTATAACTGTTATAACGTTAAATGTAGATAGCTAAAGATAATATATATATTTCAGCTAAGTATATTGACTGCAGCAGACCTTCATACTCTTGGCTAAATTCTAGATCTGCAGAGATAATAAACTGTATGTGTGTGAGAGAGAGAGGGAAAGAGAGAGAGAGAGAGAGAGAGAGAGAGAGAGAGAGAGAGAGAGAGAGAGAGAGAGAGAGAGAGTATGTGTGTGTGTATGTTTGGATAAATGTACAGATGCACACTACTCTCATCTATCTCCTCTTTCTCTCTCTCTTTCACGCACACACATGCCTGCATGCACATATTCAATAAATCTTTCACTCATATTGGTCAATAAATATAAATAAGAGCAAAAACAAGCTTGTAAGATACTCATGTAACTGTTTAAATTTGGCAATGTAAGTGTAGTGAAATATCTAGAAGTGAATCCTAAATAACCTCATAAACTTGGCTGAATAGAAGCTTTCTTTCTACATTATTGTTGTTGTTGTTGTTTAGACCCAAGTCATTCTTGATAAAGCAGATATAATGATCAGAGACATTCTGACCATGGACATTCTGACCTTTCAAGTTCTGCTTACCTAAGACTGCTTTACCAACTGAGTCTCTCACTTTTCCAGAGATTGGAGAGTAATTTAAAGGAGATTTGGTTGCTACTTCTTCATAATCAAACTAGCATTGTTGGTCCATTGTTGGCAACATTATAATGTTGCATTAGTTGTGTAAATAACTGTGAGATATATGTATAGCTATTGTATAGTTTAGCAGAATGAAGCAGTACAGTCTAGTTGCTTAGTATAGTTCAGTGTGGAGTGCTCAGCCACTTGCGCGTTAATTTCATGAGCAGGCTATTCTGTTGATCAGATCGATTGGAACATTGTCATTGTAATCGATGGAGTGCCAGTTAAAGTTAACTATAGTTCTCAACCCTAACAAAGCAAACTTATGATCAAAACTGTTTCAGCTGTGGCTATCTCATCCCTTATCTGATACAATGTATTTAGACCTACATTTTGCTATGCATCCACAGCTAGCTTTCGAGTTGCTGACATCTCAGGCAAGTTGAATTTTGTTACCTATAGAAGTATATTTAAAAAAAAAAAAAAGTTCACAAAGTAGCAGAGTCTACAAATATAGAAATAAAACGTTCTTTTATTCTTTATATATATAGTGCAGCCATGATTGTGTGGTTAAGAAGCTCACTTTTCAATCACATGGCTTCAGGTTCAGTCCCATTCTGTGGCACCTTGGGCAAAGTGTCTTCTATTATAGCCCTGGAATGACCAATGCCTTGTGAGTAGATTTGGTAGGCAGATAGATCTAATTACCGTTTCCCTACGTCTGAGTATACCTGTCCTTAAACACACTTTAAAATTAAACTTTTTTTTAATTATAGGAGGAACGCCTAGATTTCATTCTCCACATACATATTTTTCATTGGTAATGCTTTTCTGAGTATATGAATAAATGTAATTGCTTTTTCCAGATAAATTCCACTTCATATCTGAGGCTCTGATGAAGCTATAAACTGTTACTCAGGCACTCAGCTATGAGTCCACTGCATTTTATAGCAGAATCTAATGAAGTTCTTAAGATAATTGTTTATTCCTTTTCTCATTTTCTTACACACACATATATATGTGTGTGTGTGTGTGTGTGTGTGTGTGTGTGTGTGTGTGTGTGTGTGTGTAAAAATATGTTGTATTTGTTTCCCAGCCGGCTGCTTGAAAACCAGTGTTGGTTTGTTTACATCCATATAACCGAGTAGTTCAACAAAAGAGACTGATAGACTCAGTACCAGACTTTAAAAATAGGTACTGAGGATGATTGTTTGACGAGATCCTTCAAGGCAGTGCTGCAGTATTGTTGCAGTTCTGTGATTGAAACAAATAAAGATGGAAGATACAAAATAAAAAGAATAGTTCAGATATAGAATCAAAGTTTCAAATTCTTTAATTGATTTAATTAAGAGGGAGACGAAAGGAGAAAAAGATAAAGGGATAGATATATACAGAAAGAGAGAAGGAGAAAGTTAGAGAGAGATCAAAGCTGTATTTGCATTACTGGCTATGATTTCAACAAATGTTGGTTCCAAATGGAAGTGGATATGTGAGGGCAAGTCCAGAGGGTACTGTTGATCTCCTATACATGTAACAGACTTTTTTCCTAATAAATTAAAGAATATGAACAAAAGAAACAATGGTAAAAGACATGCATTATCCCAACTACTACGTTTTTCTTGTGCTTTTAGATTTGCAAATGTTTTCATAAGACTTTCTGTAACTATTGTTTTTACAGTATCATTTTTATGGACAAAATTGCAAAATACTTTAATCTGTCTTGTGTCATGGATGATCGTAAATATCTCTTTGTAAAGCTTCTCTCTCTTGTGGTCACATTTATAGGTATTCTAAGCAATATTCTTAATGCAGCTTACAGATTTAGCCTGACATCCTGTAACTTATAACTGTTGATAAATCCAATTGCATCAATTGAATGCTATACATTTCCAGGAAATAAATTTTCTTTTTTGCAATATCTAGCAGAAGGAAGAGCTTATACCTGTTAATAACACCCACTCAATATTTTAAAACAAGCTTGACTCTATTTAAAGAATTTTCACTTATTGCTTTATTTAATTTTATTTATTATTATCATCTTTTCTGTTTCTTATTTTGAAAACCCCATGCACTTCTCATAATATACCATTTCTCACTGCATATGGCACCTCAGATGATTGCTCAAATTGCCTGTGCCTTCAGCTCCCTCTGATTGCATCAGACCATTGTTTTACAAGATAAGGAATAATTTGAAAGAGGTTTGACTGCTATTTCTAGCAGGCAAGTAACAATGTAATGTAGTTGATTGATGTAGCAGTATAAGTGTACATTATTGGTATGGTGTAGTTCAATATTGTTGTACAGTGTAATTTATTAGTCTATTACTTAGATTTGGTGTAGGTATGGTGTTGTGAAATATAGAGTGGTGTTGTATTGATATGGCAGATAGAGATTGTTGGTATGGCATAGGGAAATACAGTGTAGTGTTTGTTTAGTCTAGTTGTTGAAGTAGCTTAATTTTGGATTGATTCATAGAGCAAACCCATAATCAAAGAAATCAAAGGTTTTTGAGCCCTAATGATCTCGTCTTATTTCCAGCATAGTGTATCTAAGACTACATGTTCATATGTAATCCCTTTTAAAGACAGTTGAGTATGATTTGAGGGAAATTTGGCTGCTATTTCTAATAGGTTGCATGTTCACAGAGGCTCTCTTATGGTGCAGTGTAGTTCACAAGTTTTGTACCATTTAATAGTGCAGTGCTGTATAGTTTGTTACATAGCAGAGAGTAGGTCATTGGTTTGGTGCACGGGGAAATTTAACAGTGCAGGCAGAGAACAGTTTAGTAGTGATGTACTGTAGATCAGTAGCACATATTCTATATTTCAGGTATGTTGTGTTGAATAGCTTGCTAATGGAGTTTAGTGGTGTGGTGTATGAAGCATGTATTTATTTAAATTCAAATTTATTTATTTGTTTATTTATTGGTTTAGTTTGCGGGAGAGGTTTCCGTTCATGGCCTCTGTAAGATCTCCAAAACTGATAAAATTGATGCAGTTATTGTTTCTCTTCAATAGTTGTAAGTTGATGACTATACTACTGTAATGCATACAGCAGTATAGTAGAGTGGTCTTGTGCTTTATAGAAATGTGGTGTAATGCAGTATAGTTGTGAACAATAGAGTTTATTAGTAGTGTAATGTTGTTTAGTAGCATGATGTGGTACCATTTAGTACAGCACATAGAGTGGTTGTTGTTGTTGCTGAATCCTAGGTTGATTTGGATTGAGCATATCTATGATTGATGGCATGGCTTGTCTTGGTAAGAGGTTTGCTTCCCAACTACATGGTTCTGAGTTCAGTTCCACTGCATCGTTCTTTGGGCAAGTGCCTCCTACTATACCCTCGAGTTAACCAAAGACTTGTGAATAAACAGAAACTGAAAGTTGCATGTTGTATATAGATGTGTGCATGCATGTGTGAGTGATTGTCTCCCTACCACTGCTTGACAATCAGTGTTGATGTGTTTATGCCTTCATAACTTAGTGGTTTGGCAAAAAAGACTAAAAGTATAAGTACCAGGCTTAGAAAAAAAGTACTGGTGTCAATTTGTTTGGCAAAAATATTCTTCAAGGTGGTGGTTGAGTGTGGCTGCAGTCTAATGACTGAAGCAAGTAAAATATATATATCATCATCATCATCATCATTTAACATCTGCTTTCCAGGCTGACATTAATTGAATGGTTTGACTGAAAACTGGTATGCTGGGGAGCTGCATCAAGTTCTAATCTGATTTGGCAAGGTTTCTATAGCTGGATGCCATTCCTAATGCCAACCACTCCGAGAGTGTAGTGGGTGTTTTTTACATGCCACCAGTACAGTTGCCATTGACCTGACACTGGCATCAGACACAATTACAGTTTCACTTGGCTTAACAGGTCTACACAAGCATGGTATATTGCCAAAGGTCTTGGTTACCTGTCACTACTTTGAAGAGGCCCAACACTCAAATAGTACTTTTCATGTGCCACTGGCATGGGGGCCTGTCAGACGGCTCTGACATCATCCTCAACTACGATTTCACTTGGTTTGACAAGTCTTCACAAGCACAACATATTGCCCAACAAACAAAGGGTGCTTTTAATGGGCCAGTTGCACAACACTGGCATTGGCCATGACTATGATCTCACTTAGCTTGATGGGTCTTCTCAAGCACGGCATATTGCCAAAAGTCTCAGTCACTTGTCATTGTCTCTGTGAGGCCCAACATTCAAAGACTGTGCTTCACCACCTTGTCCCATATCTTCCTGGGTTTACCTCTTCCACAGATTCCTTCCCCTGGTAGAGTGTGACACTTCTTTACACAACTGTCCTCATCCATACGCATCACATGACCATACCAGCACAGTCATTTCTCTTGCACACCACATCAGATGCGTCTTATGTCCAACTTCTCTCTTGGGATGCTTACACTCTGTCATGCATGCACACTGACATTACACACCCAGCAAAGCATACTAGCTTCATTTCTTACAAGCCTATGTATGTCCTTGGTGGTCACAGCCCATGTTTCACTACTGTGTAGCATGGCTGTTTGCATACAGGCATCACACAGTCTACCTTTCACTCTGAGCAAGAGGCCTTTTGTTACCATCAGAGGTAGGAGCTCTCTGAACTTTGTCCAGCCTATTCTTATTCTAGCAGCTACGCTCTCGGAGCATCCACCTCTACCACTGACATGGTCATCTTGGTAACGGAAGCTATTGACTACTTCTAGTTTTCCTCCCTGGCATGTGATGGAATCTATTTTTTGTACATTTTTAGTGTTAATTGTACCTGTGAACCTTCCACACACAAAAACTGTCTTCCCTGTTAACCTTCCTCTGATATTGCTGCATTTCTTATGTGTCCATAGCTTACACTGGGTACATCTTATGGAGTTTCTACCTACACCTTTCCTACAGATTGAGCAGGACCATCTACCTGAAGGGATTTGTGATTTGTCTGCCTTCCAACTTACTATGACTTTGGTTTTTGCTAGACCTTACTTTCACACCAGAAACTTCTTCTCTAATTCTGGTAGTGATTCAGCTATAAGAACAAGGTCATCAGTGTAGAGGAGCTCCCTGAGGTAGCCTGTCTTGAATTCCTGTTATTGCCTGGAGGATTATGATGAACAAGAGTGAGGCTGAGGACTGATCGTTAGTGAACCCCTACTTGTACCTTGAATTCTTCACTATACTTGTTGCTAACCCTCACTTATTGTCCCTGTACATGGCTTGTACAGCTCTCACCAGCCACTAGTTTTCAACTATCCCTAGTTTTCGTATTGACCACCAGATAAGGGATCGGGGGACCCTGTCAAAAGCTTTCTCCCTGACAACAAAAGCCAAGTATAGAGGTTTATCTTTGACTAGTTATTTCTCCTGCAGCTGTCTTCCCAAAAATACATCAGTGGTACTTCTCTCTGGCACAAAACCAAACTGCATCTCATCTAAAGTAACTCTCTCCCTAACTAGTTGGGCTATGACCCTCCCCATTACTTTCATCACCTGATCCAACAATTTGATACCTTTGTAATTATTTCTCTCTTAGGTGTTTCACACACACACATACATACACACACGTACATGCACACACACACACATATACATATATATTGTCTAACATAACCTCTAAGAAGGCAAAATATGATTTGAGGGACATTTGGCTGCTATTTCTTGCAATTTCTTGCAAGTTCATTCATATGGTATAATGTTGTTTAGCCTCAGGGTAAGATGTGATTTGAGGGAGATGTAGTGGCTATTTCTAGTAAGTTCTTTTGAGTGGTATGTTGTTCTTGTTTAAATCAGGTCAACTATACTGAAACAAACCTAAGATAAAATACATTCCCACTATGACCTTCTTGTTTTTTATAGGTACCTTGGACTACAGTATTTAATGTGTCATTCACCTTTTTAAGACAGTGGCATGTAATTTGAGGGAGATTTGGTTGCTATTTTTGCAGGTCAAGTAGCCAAGAAAATATTCCTTCATGCAGAATATTTACATGGCTACAGGTTTGTAGAGTTGAATTGTATATTTTAACATTGTGATGTGATATAGATTAGCAGTTGTTGTTTAGCCTCAAGTTAACCCAGATTAAAGCATTTCAGCCATGATTATCTCATCTTATATTCAGGCAAAAAAGAATCTAAAACTATATTATCCAATATACCCACTTTTAAGATTGGTGAGTGTGATCCAAAAGATATTTGGCTGTTATTTCTAGCAGGTTAAGGGACTTATGAGGAGGATCCCTTATTAATTCATGATACAGATTAGTAATGTGGTATGGATTAATCCAGTAGTGTGGAATGGTACAAGTTGGTAGTACAGAAAAGTTTAATAGTGTAGTACAGTGTAGTTTAGTTGTGGGGCATACAAGTTTGTAGAGTGCTGTGGTGTAGTTTAGGAGTCTGGTGTCATGCAGTTTTGTAGTATGATGTGGCCTAGCTTAGTAGTATGGTGTGGTACATGTTGGTTGGCAGTGTGCCACAGTCTAGAGTAGAAGTGTTGTGTTCTATAGTTAAGTTATGTGGTATGATACAGTTTAGTGAGGTAGCGTGGTACATGGTTCCAAGGTTGCTAGGCCAAGAGGTAGGGTGGTAGTGGAGATGAACTCTTACTATTTAAAGAATATTCCTTGCAGTATGTGTCCGAAATAGCCTCTGGCTATCAAGTCCAACTCTTAGCTTTCTCATGTCGCTTAACATATAAGCCATGCGGAATTGTCTCTACTGATAGGAGAAGGAGTGTAGGTAAGTTCTGACACCTTCAAACCAGTGCTCCAGAGAAATGGAACTCATCAGCCTTGGAGGAAGTCTATCTAAGAGAAGGTAATCTGACTTTAAATCTCTGCTGTCTTATGGTTATGCCTACTTAAGGGGGAAAGGCTTCAGGAGTAAACCACAAGAGTAAATCTGGAGCCAGAGGCCCCAAGGCTGTTTGACAATGTACCCAACTCTGTTCTAGCAACTCCAGCAACCTCACTGTGCCAAGTCATACTGGTCTCTGTCCTTGTCTTGGACAGCACTGGTAGCACAGGAGAAAGGAACATACTGCATGGGCAACTGCTGATCTCACATAAAACCCTGCCCAGGCCTATCCTCTGGAGAGGACACTCTAGAGTCATCTGACCATGGTAGCAAAACAACGAAAGTAGTAGTCTACTGGTAGCACATAAGTTTATAGTTCAGTGTGGTACAGTTTAGTAGAAGTGGAATGTTTATAGTTTAGTAATGTGGTGTGATGTGATACATACAGGCTAGTATGTTGTGGTATACACTGGTTTGTAGTGTGGTTGGTTCAGACAAGTTTATAGTTTGTTATGGTGTATACAGATTTGTAATGTGGTATGGTACTATTTAGTAATATTGTGTGGTATATACAGTTTAGTAGTGCTGTGTGATATAGTTTAATGTGATGTGGTACATATAGGTTTATAGTATGTTGTGGTACAGACAGTTTATGGCATAATTTGGTACATTTTAGAAGTGTGGTGTGGTATATACAAGTTTGTAGTGTGTTATGATGGTTTGTAGTGTGTTATGATGGTTTGTAGTGTGTTATGATGGTTTATAGTATACTTAGTTAAGTGCTGTGTTATAATGTAAGAGTGTTAATACAGTTTGCTGGGTTGCTGTGTATATTGTAATATTATTGGTTTATTGAACGTTTTTAATAAAAGCATTTTCTAATAGTTTGAATATTAGTTTATGCTACAAGGCCATAACTTTCCCTAATACTTTAATATATTGCAATGTTGTCAAGTATAGGGTAGTATTCTGAACAGTTCTAATAATGACATATTTCAAATGAAGACAGCCACTGTATTAAAACAATATTGCTGTTTCTTCGGTTTCAAATTGTTTCATTCGTTACCATAGATACCAGGTTGACTGGCTACATAGAGTCAGGAACTTTTGTAAAACCACAAATGAATTGCTAGTACTTAAGAATCTATGAGGAGTGGTGGAACGTCCATCATCATCATCATCATCATCATCATCATCTTCATCATCATCATCATCATCATCATCATCATCATCATCTTCATCATCATCATCATCATCATCATCATCATCATCATCATCATCATTGTCATTATTAAATGTCTGTTTTCCATGCTGACATGGGTTATGATAAGAAAATTGATAGGTGCTGGTGTGGCTGTGTGGTAAGAAACTTGCTTCCCAACCACATGGTTCTGGGTTCAGCTCAACTGTGTGGTACCCTGAGCAAGTGTCTTTTACTATAGCCTCAGGCCAACCAAAGCATTGTGAGTGGATTTGGTAGATGGAAACTGAAAAGAAGTCTGGCGTGTATATATATATATATATATACATAATTATATATTTGAACTATTTATTTGAACTTTTTATTGTGGTTTAGAGTCAAGATTTGGCTGCTATTTTCAGCATGGCGGTATCTCTTAGATACCCTAAATTATAATTTTAAATAATTGTTACCTTTGATGGTTTTTATTCCCATGCTGGCCACTTGATAAAATTGATATTTAAATATCGATCTTATCCTTATATATATATATATACATATATACATATAAATATGTATATATCTATGCATGCGTGTCTTTGTGTCTGTGTTTGTCCCCCACCACTGCTTGACAACCGGTGTTGGTGTATATGTGTATATATATATATATATATATATATCCCTGTGACTCAGCAGTTTGGCAAAAGATATCGATAGAATAAGTACCAGGCTTTAAAAAATTTAAGTACCGGGGTCAATTCATTCTACTAAAATTGTTCAAAGTGGTTCCCCAGCATGGCCACAGTCTGGTAATGACTGAAACAAGTAAAAGGTAAAAGATAAAAGATAAACTTAATTTTTCAAATTCATAAGTATGAAGTATATTAAATTACTGCTTTGATATTAAGGCTTTAATCTGTTGTTTTTATTTTCTTTTCCACATGGATTTTCGAGATCTTTATCAGTGGGTGGTTTCAAACTAAAATGCAAGCAAGTTTCACTCGCAGGTAAAGGCTTTCTGACCTATGAAATATTCTTCATCTCAGTGGCTGCTGTTGTTGTTGCTTAACCCTAGGTCAATTTTGTTTGAACAAACCTACGACCAGAAGCATTCCATTTGTGACAACTCTGTCTTTATTCAAACAAACATGGTATATTTAGAGCAACAATATTGTCATTCCATTATGAGATGCTTGAGGATGATTAGAGAGAAATTTGGTTGCTAGTTTTAACATGTTGAATAACAGTATTTAGACATTTTCGTTGATTTGATGCAGTTTTTAGTTGTGCTAATATTCATATTGTTGTAATTAAGGATGATGGATTGGAAAAATTGTTAGAGCATTGGATAAACTGCCTTGCAGTATTTGTTCCAGCTCTGTAAGTTTTGAGTTCAAATCCACCTGAGATTTACTTTGCCTTTCATTCATCCAGGGTTCATAAAATTAAGTACAAATAAAGTACTAGGGTTAAATGATCAACTTTTTCCTCACTACAAAATTTCTAATTTTGTGTCTACACGAGAAATTATTATTGTTGCTACTGCTGATTTTGTTGATGGTGCTGTTGTTATCGTTGTTTAGCCATAGGTCAATTCTGACTGGGTAGATACATGATCAAAAGCATTCCAGCCATAACTATCCTATTTTCTATTTCAGATACAGTGTATTTAGGACTACATAATCAGGTAGATGCATAGAGGCTATTTTTTTTTTTTTTGATAATGTAAGTGGTAGTGTTTTTAGAATTATTAGTGTTGCTATTGTTGTTTAATAAACCTGGGTCAGCTTGACCATATCAAGCATTGAAGTAGCGAGTTAAATGGAGCATTCATTTAATACATTTAATTAGTTGCTGTAGGCATTCTATATTTCTTGTGGGTGGGTCATGCTGCTCTAATATTCAAGTCTTGAAACGTGTCAACATTTGGCTATGGTGAGCTTGTCAGAAAGCTATTTATTTATTTATTAGTCCACTTTGGAGAAAGAACTCTATCTATGACACTCTAAAACCAATGAGCTTGACAGTGAATTCTGATGAATTTTGAATCAAGAAGCTATCTTACTGGTTTATGTTTTATATTTGCTCTATATGTGAGTGTGAGTATGTGAATGTATATATGTGTATTTATTTGTGCATGTTTGTGTGCTGTGCATACATGTGTCAATCCTTTTCTGTCTGCAAATTTGTGCTATGTAGTTAAATAAATATTAGCCAAAAAATAATCTATATTTCATTGCCTGCACTACTAAATTGCTAATTATGTTTATTTTATTCAGGCTTAATCTAAGTTAATGTGTTATCATTTAGAATAACTTTGACATACTTATGTCCTACTTGTGTAATGATTGACAAATTTAACTAGGAGTTAAGGAGTTTTACAGATAATTAATTTAACAAATAGCACCTAATCACTGTTGAATGGCTATCAGCATAATTGGTATCTTGATGTTAAAAGATTTGCATCAACATTATGCAACTATATACTTTTGCAAAAATCTTCTACTCTAGTATGAAAAATGAAAATAATACAGTTAAAAAAAAAGATCAAAGAATATTAACAAAAAAGTTTTGGGGCCAAGGAGAGAGAGCATGTATTTGGTTGTTTGACTTGTTAGAAATAGTAACCAAATCTCTGTCAAATTACAGTTTGCTGTCTTAAAAACAGAAGGATATAATGAATAATGCAGTCCTAGATATGATTAAAAATAATCTGGTGACAACTGGAATACTTTTGACCTGGTGGACCAAGAAAAAACACAAGCTGGATATTGGTTGGAGAATAATATTTAATCTGTTCAGAAACTGAATAATGAGTGGTGAAAATGATTACCATTTTGGTAACTTTTACATACACTTTTGGCAGTAAAACACTCTTCATGTTGGTTTGGAATAAGGTGCCTCTGAGTAGCAATTTTGTTATTGATCAACTCCTTTCTCGCCAGAGGAATGTAAAGTGATACTCAATTTCATCATATTCAGTTCATTCTCCAAGAAGGAAAGGTTCTTTGTCATGAACTGTCTCAATTTTTCTTTTTAAACTGGTTTTAAAAGTCAAATTAGAATTTGTGAAAGGTAAAACATATTTTAATTGAAACAATGTTAGAAAGTTGTACATATCTTTATCAGAGGGAAAAGTAGCAAAACAAGATGAGGAGAAATGATATTCGGCTTAAAAAATAAAAACCAGAATAGTCAAAAACCTGTGGATTCCAGAAAAAAAAAAAAAAAAAAAAAAAAGAAATCCAGTGAAGTTTTGACTTGGCATGGTTTGAGTAATCATTAAAATTAGATAAATCATTAAAATGTCATGAGCAAAATGTCATCCAGAAGATCAAGTGAAGTTTTGATTCAACAAAATTTTTGCATCATAAATTTTATTTATGCAAGTAAAGAATTATCAATATTATCTCGTTTCCTTTTTTTATAGGGTCTTCAATTTGTGATTTTACTTTAGGCTGAAGGCCCAGAGACCCCTTGTGGAAGCTTAACTAAAAGTCTACCTGAATGGCAGCTTTTTGGCTAATGATAAATAACACCCATGCCAGCAAGGAAAACAAACGTTAAACAAAGATGATGATGAGTAATACACTACAGGTAGTCAAATCAACTATACCATTCTCTTTAAAAATCAGGCTTTGTACCTAAGAAACCATGAGTACTTTAAATTTTGAATGAATTTGAATTCCATTTTAAAAGTTTATTATTATTATTGTTAAGGTGGTAAACTGGCAGAATTGTTAGCATGCCGGGTGAAATGCTTAGCGGTATTTCACCCGTCACTACGTTCTGAGTTCAAATTCTGCCAAGGTTGACTTTGCCTTTCATCCTTTCAGGGTTGGTAAAATAACTGCCAGTGAAACACTGTGGTCGATGTAATCGACTAGTCCCCTCCCCCAAAATTTCAGGCCTTGTGCCTATTATAGAAAGGACCTCAGACAGACAATACACAATCTGCATGCAGTTCCAAGTAAAGCCGATTTTTGCTATTCACCTAGAGAGTAGGGTATTTCTAAAGTTTCCAGATGTTTCTTCAGGTTGAGTGGTATTGCATCCAATGTTCAAATGACATCATCATCGTCGTCGTCGTCAACATCATCATCATCATCATTATTATTATTAAGTATTGGGATCTAATAACTGCATAGTACTCAGTTGTTTTCCTTTTGTGTTATAAGAACAATTTCTGGTGGTTTCATTGTTATTATAGTCCATAAACATGGTAAGGTTCCAAAGTGTCCTAAATATGAATAGCATCTCAGAGATGATTTACAAACACTGCTTTGATGTTTTCAGAATTTTGGTGAGTTTGTTGCAGTAATCATGAAAGAAGGAATGATAGGGTATGATTTGAGGGAGATTTGGATGTTATTTCTAACAGAGCAAAAAACCACATAGACGATTCCTCATTGGTTCATGCAAACTATATGTTATTTTTCAGTTCAGGTCATCTAGGATCATTTCCAACTGACCTGTATAATCAAATGCATTTCAACTTTGACTGATTCATCTTTTTCAGCAGAGCTACTTTTATTTCTGTTGCCAAGACAGAAGGGTATGTTTTGAGATGGATTCAGATGTTGTTTCTAGTGAATCAAATAAATATGTAGAAGTTTGCTTGTTAGCTCATGACATTATTGTTGTTGTTCTGATCTAGCAAATCTATTATGAAAGACATTTTAGCCATCAGTATCCTATTTTATTTAAGATGCCTTTTATAAATAAGATATAGTTGTACTGAGACTGCATTATTCAATACTAACAGAAATACTTCCCACCTGAGGGTGGTATTTCTGCTAGTAATAATAATAATAATAATAATAATAATAATAATAATAATAATAATAATAATAATAATAATAATAATAATATTAATAATAATGCTAGCAATCCTTTCTCCTATAGACACAAAACCTGAAATTTGATGGGAAGGGGGTCTAGTTGATTACGCTGAGCCCAGTGCTCAACTGGTACCTATTTTATCAACCCTGAAAGGATGAAAGATAAAGACAACCTCAGCAGAATTTAAACTTAAGAAATATAATGATGGAAGAAATCCTGCAAAGCCTTTTGTCTCTTGTGCTAATGATTCTGCCAGCTCACTACCTTAATAATTCTTTCTATTATAGGAACAAGGTCTGAAATTTTGGATGAGTGTTTGACTGGTACTTCAGCATTCTGCCAGCTCACTGCCTTTCACTGCCTCAATAATAATCCCAGTTTTTAGTAATAACTGCCCAACAAAGTGTAACACATGGTAACTTACAGAGTGACAAGCAACATTATAAGATGTTCTTTCTTTTCATATAAGGTATTAGACTGTAATGTGAGGGAGATTTGGCTGCAGTTCCTAGCAGGTCAAACGACCCTGGCTAGTAAGCTACATGTTGAATATTAAGGTCAATGGCAATCAGTATAAAGCAAAAGATTCGCTTCCAAACACATGAAAGTATAATATCAATTTCCATTTGATGTCATTTTGCTTATGTTTACTAATATCTTTGGGAAATGCTTACATATCACAAACCCTTTTCTTCTCTAGTGCTCAGTCAAGTGGAACCATGGTAGAAATGATATCGGTTTTGGAACGTATCTATTTCAAGTTGTTTTTAGTAGGCCTATGATAATTTATTGATGAGTGCTAACGGTATTGATCCTTGAACTAACAAACAACTACATAAATCAATTTTTAAAGTGGAAACATTTGCATTTATATATATAAAAAATACACTAAAATAAATAAACTGGAATCAATGTAGATAAATGCAACAATGTAAATATTGTGCTGTCATTAGATTACATTGAGGTTGCATATTGATTCATGTGGAACAAATTTTAGATTCATTTCAAACAAATACAGGCAAACACAGATAATGAATGGGGAATAGATATCTAGAAACATTACTCCAATATTGGTTGCAGTTGTCAAATTGCTTAGTTTTAATTTATATTTAATTAGCTGAATTACCCGGCGTTGCCCAGGTTACTGCTGTTCTTATTCAAATTATTAAATAATAAATATGAAGATATTTTTTGATTCTCATAATTATTTCAAAATATCTGTATCTTTTAAAAAAACTATCCAAATTGTAATGATAATAGAATTTAGAACTGAAAATCTGTTAATCTTGAAGCACCTCAGGGTAAGCAAGATTCATTGTGTAATTTTTTGTTGGTGTCCAAATAAATAGATTGTTGCTGCTTCCAACTCACGAGTAACCAACATAGAGTTGGCCATGGGAGAAACATGTAGAGAGATGAAGTCCAACTACCTTGAGGGATTGACCCTGATGTTTGTTAATAGAAATACTAAAACTTAGTTTAACTGGAAACTAAAGTCTCTTAAATTCAAATGGAACATCTGTAGGGATGAGACGAAATTTTAGAATAAAGACATTTTCTTCTTTGTGGCTACCTGTTATGATTATTGTCAGTAGGACATGGGGCTTCATGAAAGTAACAATTAAGCGAGTTCCATTACACAGGCAAGGTGTGTCAAGATTCCTAAGCAACATAATGGGAGCATCCAGCTTTAGTGTCAAGTTATGCAGTGGCATCCCAGAGGGTTTAAGTGTGTTCAGAAATTCAACAGGATATTGAACAGCCTAATCTTACCAGTTTCAGTCAAACTGTCTAATCCATGCCAGCATTGAAAGTTGATGCTAATGATGATGATGATGATGATGATGATGATATATATATATATATATATATATATATTGGTGTCTTAGAAATCATGTCAAAGCTGATAGTAGAGCTTGATGCTGTCCTCAGGCATGATAGGCACCTGTCAAACTGTCCAACCCATGTCAACTTTGAAAATGGATATTAAATGATGATGATGATGATATATATTGCGCTTTTAATGGGGGTTTGTGACAAACTCAAGATCTGCTCTGGTACAAACTTTAGCTATATCACTGTAGTAGAGAACTCTCTAAATAATCACAAGTTCAGATCTTACTATGACAATTAATAGTGTACTGTGTTCCACATGTTCATTCTTTACTTTGTTTTAACAATAATTGCCAAGGCCATACTGGATCCCTGCATGTAATTCTGCTCCAGCTTCTTCAAATGCTGGAAGGTTTCCACTCCTAATTCACAGATTAGTGGATAACAAGAGGAAGAATTTCCAGCAGTAAAAATAAATGAATAAACAAAATAGAAAGGAATTACCCTCTTCCTAAGAAAGGTACCTCCTTTTACTAAGTAGTATGAAGAAATGGATGTAAAAGAACCCACTTACACATATACTTACACAAGCAAACATGCATTCACATGCATACAACATATACACATGCACATAATGCACACACATACATACACAACACCCATACACATACAGCACCCACACACTCGTACCATATACTATACACAAAAAATAGCTCATTAAGAGATATAGAAATTTCCTTGCTGGTTCATTTACCCCCTGAGATTCTGTTATGTGCCATCTACAACAACTGCTGAGAGATCTTTCTGAAAGGATAGTTTATAGGTATGTTGACAACACTTTTAAGTGATGGAGCTGAGATTTTGGAGAGAAGGTAGATATATTTTAATACTGTATCTAGTATAAATAAGGATGAGAGATGTGGGCAGAAGAGAATTAGAGAGAGGATGACAAAATGGTTGGAGCTTGACAAAATGTCTTCATTACAAGATAAACTGAACATTAAAATCTCAAACTGGAAACTGTGATATGGGTGTCCTCTGGTGTAAGAAGTAAATGAGTCATAAAAATTAATAGAAGTGAATCTAGGTAGATATATATAGATAAATAAATAGTGTGTGTGAGTGTGTGTGTAGGTGTATATGAGAGAGAATGTGTGTTAGAGATCTTGCTAGCTAGCTAGTTAGGTTGACACATGCTGTAGATTAATAGGTCTTAAATTTGAGTGTGGAGGGATTAGTTAATTAAAATGATCTAATATGATTGGTACTTATTTCATTAGTCCTGGAGGAATGAAAGGCAACACTGACCTTGGAAGGATTTGAACTCTAAGAGTAAAGAGCTGCAAATCATATGAAGAGAGAGAGAGGGGGGTAATGAATTAGATATAAAAATTTTTAGAGAGATACACAGACAGATAGGAAGACAGATATGTAGGTAAACTGATGTAAATTTTACTTTCTATGTTAGCATAATGTGGCTGAGGAGAAGGGAAAATGTGAAGAGGCATTATGTTTGAACAAATCTTTGATCGTCTTGTTCAATTTCTTTTCATATTTTCTGATAGAGGAGATAAGGCACACACCTCTATGATGGAGTATTACTTTATTGTTAGAAAGTTAAAGGGCAATAGAAACAAGATTAATGTGATTGAGTGTTTGAGAGATAATCTTAACTACTGGACATCAAAGAAATAGGTTTTGACAAATTATGTAGGAATGAATGAATAAAGAATTCTGTACATAATCATTGTTGATGTTTATTCTGTTGATTTCAAAGAATACCTTGGTGTAAATGTACCTGCTGCCATCCAGCTTCAGTTGATATTACAGTGATTAGTTAACAGGTAAACAGCTGGACAACAGAATGACTCTCTCAGTAATCTCTCTCAAAATATTCTAAACAGATGTGACCAGAAGTAGCTAGAGTATTAAGGTACAAGGAACTGCTACATTCCAGCTACCACTGAGAGAGTTGAAATACCAAATAGAAGTTTTTTTAGCTAAGTGAAAATTGGAGAAAGAAATGTTATCTTTCATAGTTTAAAGAACTTTATATTTCTGAGACTGGTTATTAGAACATGGGTTAAATAATCATAATTTTTGTGGTGTTGTTATATTACCCTCTGTAGCATATGATAGAGATGAAAAATTACTTGTGTTTAGCTTATGAATAATCGTTTATTCAATACCTCCTTAAACCAGTAATAGTGAAAAGTACTTCTTCATGTTTACAAAGAGGTGAAATGTACCACCCATCATATATATTGACTTCAAATTTTGGCACAAGGCCAGCAAGTCCTGGGAAGTAGGTAAGTCAATTACATTGATCCCAATACTCAGCTGGTACTTATTTCATCAATCCTGAGAGGATGAAAGGTAAAGTCAACCTCAGTGGAATTTGAACTCAGAACATAAAGACAGAGGAAATGCCACTAAGCATTTTGCCTGGTATGCTAATGATTCTGCCAGCTTGCTGCCTTGCCTACCATATATATTGACACCTAGGCACACAGGATTCTTGATAGTTAAGTGTGTTGGTCATGGACACAGCATGCTAGTCACTGGTAACAAGCCACACCAAGCAACATTCCAGAAACATCTCATTATAATAACCTTTTTACTCAGCCACAAATATGTCAAATTAGAAATATCTCATATAAGCCAGAAATTAGTTTTTATAAGTTTAATGTTAATATCAGCTACAAATTCGTCTATTATTTTCATTCATAATATTTATGATTTTTATATACTGATACTGGCAGTAACTTATTCCAAAGAATTTTGTCTCAATCATAGCAACATATATATATATATATATTATTTTGCTTAAAAGAGTTCCAACACTGTCTGTTTTTTATGTTTTATTTATATTCCTGCAGAACTAATGTGGGGTATAGAATATGGAATATACAATATATAATATGATATACAATATACAATATAAAATAAAATAAAATAAAAATGGATGGCACCATGAAAGAAAGTATTGAATGTAGATGAAATATTGAGTGTTCAATATAAAGGATCAAATATATAAATATATAAATATAAATATATATATATATATAAAGGAGACTCGAGTTTCAGGGCTATTTCCCTTCGTCATGGCCGGTATGACAGACTTTAACAGACTGTCTATATATATATATATATATATATATATATATATATATATATATATATATATATATATATATATATATATTATATAGCTAAATCAATGCCCGAGTTCAGCTACTTGTAAATATTTGTAAGCTTAATGCCATGGAAACAGGAGGTAACCAATTGTGGGCTGAAGAGATCAGCAAAAAGAAATAACATTACTGATAATGAATATGCTGGGACCAGTTTGATTGTGATTTGCTCTTTTTAAAATTGGCCTTTTATCTAGTTAGTGCATCCAACTGAAGCATAAGGAAATTCTGTTTAATTTCTTATCCACAGAATGATTAAACAAATTAAATTTTGCATAAAACTATAGGTGGGCTATGTGATATTCATGCATCTCTCGTGTTACTGATATGTGAGAATAGAAGTATTTAATTGAGAATAAAAATTAGGTCATACACTTGCAGTTTGTTTCAACATTTCCTCTCCACTAGAGTGTTTTTATGCATCATACTTGTTCACAAATGTAATTTTCAAATTCAACATCCTTTAGAATTAATCCAGAAAAGATACCCCTTGGGTGACAAATACTTGAGATACATTAATGAATAAAAAATAAAAGAGTAATTTGCTGATAATTGCTGTAGTAGCTAACTATAGTTCATTTCTGGTAGCAAGTGGTAAATAATCTCTTTTTTTCTCATTTTACTTTTTTACATCCATTTCCTTATAATTGCCATAGTGGAATGGCTTTTATCAGAGTGATTAGTTTTACAATTAGATAGCCTTACTATCATTAGCTATTCAAATATGAAGCAAGAATGTAATCTGTCCTTTGTCAGTCAGGTAAACTGGAGCAAGCAGATCTTAAGTGTACTGCTCAGGGCATAACACAATAATTGTATCAAGATTTGATACAACTCTTATGATACCAACCTGTCTAAAACCCATAGATATACAATACAAGCTTCTTGTTTTAAACTGATATGAATTAAAACCTCCCAACAAAATTTCATGTTAATTTATGTTTCAAGCACCAGCTTAATAATAATAGTTATTTTACTAAATTTTTCATTATTATTTTCAAAATTAATTATATTGAAAGCAGAGTGAAATATGATAATGACAGATTGTAAATTACATGTATTAAAGTAGAGTTAGCTTTTGCTTGATTGAAACTATTGACATCTTCCACTTGAAAGGTTTGCTTCATATCGTGTTATATTGTGCTATCAGAATAACCGTTTCATCAATGGCTAGTTCTTTGGATTTGTTTCTGTCATATTCCTAGCCATAACATGTTTTATTTCCAGGACTTTTATTGAATATAAAGAAAACTATTGAAACAAATCTAAAACCATAGTCTTTGGTGAAATTCTTATTTTAATAACACACAAACACACACAACCAAGCACATATCTGATGTATGTATGATGTACATATATGATATATGATATATATATGTGTGTTCATTTTCCATGCAGGCATGGGTTATATAAATTAGGTCATCCCAACTAAAAGTTGGAGGGGGACAGGATAAACTACCTGCATCAACTTGCTATAAAGGCAGGTAGTAATTTTACCTTGTCCTTATTCTTAGTGCAAGTTTTGAAGAGTGCAGTTCAATTTTAACAGCTATTTTTTCAATTTATAATGGAAGTGACAATGGTGCATATTTTGCTTTTATGAGTTCAATAAAGGCAACAACACAACGGAAAGCGCAAGGAATATTAATGCAATATATGGGGATCGGACAATAACCGTAAGCCAAGATTCTATGTCTGAGATAAATGAAGATTTAAATTTCTTTTAATATGTATTCTAGTTGTTCGTTTTGCAGGTCTAACTGACTAATACACTGAGTACCTTTTTCTGTCAACACAAAAATCAACATGTACAAATGTACTTTATGAAATAGTAATCCATCCATCCATCCATCCATCCATCCAAAGCTACCTATTCACCCACATGTCTGCCAACTCATCCATCCAAGCATGAGTATGGTAGGTGCAGGTATAACTGTGTAATTAAGAAATTCTCCTTGCAATCACATGATTTAGCTTAGTCTCACTGCATGGCACTTTGAACAAATATCTTTTACCATAGCCTTGGGCTGACAAAAGTCTTCTGAATGGATTTGGTGGACAAAAATGAAAGAAACTCATCATACAAACATGCATACACACACACACACACACAGACACACACACACAAACACACACACACACACACACACACACACACACACACATTGCTGAAGTGATGCAACTTCAGCAATGTGGCTACACACGTAGTGTTGGTGATTTTTTTTCCTTCTTTGGTCTTTTCCCTTTTCTCTTTTCCTTTCTGATGAAGAGCTATACTTGAAACATCAAATTCTCCTTTTTACTGTGCGTCAAACTAATACATTCCATGTGCATGTCCTCTTGTTTGTTATCGTTATTTTTGATGTTCATAGTCAAGAACAGTAAGTTATTCAATTAAATATACTAAACACCCTTTAGAATTTCCTTGAAACAAGTCAGTTTTCTAAAGAGAAGAGTTAGATTTCAACCCTAAAATGTTACATGTACTTATCTAATTTGTGGCATTTATTTTACTTGGAAAAATAAAATGGTAAATATCTATCTGTCTGAGATTTGAACTCAGAAATTTGAGCCCCTATGATAATGGTGCTTTATTAAGTTTGTTCAGTGGACTATGAAACCAGCTTCTCTATACTGAAATAGAGTCTAGTACCAATGTTTCCTTGTGGCAGGCTTGAAAATTGTAGAGATCCCCACTACATGAAACCATTAGTAGTTGTGTTAATCCACAAATAAAAAATATGTATATAAAGTATACAGGTGCAGGTATGGCTGTATGATAAGGAGCTTGCTTCATAGCCACATGGTTCTGGGTTCAGTCCCACTGGGTGACACCTTGTACCAGTGTTTTACTATAATGTTGAGCTGACAAAATCCATGTGAATGGATTTGATAGATGGAAACTGAAAGAAGCCTGTCATATACATATATGCATATATCTATGTGTGTGTGTCTTTGCATCTGTGTTTGCCTCCCCCCACTGCTTGGCATCTGGTGTTGGTGTGTTTACATCCCCACAACTTAGCAGTTTGGCAAAAGAGACCAATATAGTAAGTACTAGGCTTAAAAAAATAAGTCTTGGGGGTCAATTCATTTAACTAAAACCCTTCAAGGTGGTGCTCTAGCATGGCCCCAGTCAAATGGCTGAAACAATTAAAATATGCATATATATATATATATATATAGAGAGAGAGAGAGAGAGAGAGAGAGAGAGGAGAGAAAGAGAGAGGGGGAGAGAGAAAAGGAGAGGGAAAGAGAGAGAAAGAGAAAGTGCGAGAAGAATAGAAGGGACAGGAAGAGAGAAATAAAGATACACTGACACACACATACCTATATATCAGTAAATATGAAAAATCATTAGTGATCAGTTTATTGACAACAGAAATATGAAAATAAAGTCATTTGAGAATCAAAAGTCCCAATTACAGACAGTAAAACTATTTACAATGACATGTCACTCACAGAATACTCTGAAAATGTAATATGATTCAATTTCACAATGTCTTCTGACATCCAGTTTTTATTGTTGTATATTCATTCAGTCATTAAACAGAAATATTCAGGACATAATAAATATATTTAATAATTGAAACTGAGAAAAAACAAAAATGAAAAGAAATTGGGCAATGCCATCATAAATTGCAGTATCACTTTCTTAATTATCTCCTGTTTTGAACAATTACGTTAATTGGTAAAAGAATAATTTCATGTTTGTATGTGTTTTCAAGCCATACCAGCATGAAATATAGAAAAACAAATGTAAAATAATGAAGATAATGAAAGTGATGATTAATGCTGATCATAATAAAATATTTATGCATATTTAATGATTGTGAGTGTGTGTGTGTTTGTACATATATATGTATGTGTGAATACAAATGTGAATATGTATGTGTGGTGAATACAACTACACATGTATGTACAGATACACACACATACACACATACATACATAAATACATAGTTAAATAAGATTCTGCTAAAAGTCTTGTAGTATGCAATGCAAAGCTTGTCGACAGTTATTGGCTACTTGATGTCATCAAGCAGTAGAAATTCTCTTGGTATTAGGTATACATCAGGAATTCTATAGCATCCAAAGAGTTTATATAAATAGATAAATGATAGAAGATGGAATGAATAACATTCTTTATTTAAAGTCACTACAATTGTTTCGGCACATTTTTACACCCATAGTACATCGGTGAGATGTTATGTACTTTAAAAGTTAATTTTATTCCTCATTCTGTTTTGCATTTTCTTCCTTATAATCTGACCATGAAAATTGAACTGTAATTTATAGTCGACCTGACCCATTTTTTTTCTATTTCTTTTTTCTGTATTTTGTTTATAATTGTATTTTTGTCTGTCATTATATCTATGATTTAGTTTTCTCTGCAAGCTGCAGACAGTAACACTGTTTTGGGTATGAATTCACATGCTGAGTGGAATGACAGTAGTATCTAACAAAGGGCTTATTTAAACAACCACTTGCAGAGGCAGATCTTACACCTTTGATGGATGATAATGATTACACAACATTTCACCAATGTACTACAAGTGTAAAAATGTACCAAAACAATTGTAGTAATTTTAAACAATGTCATTCATTTCATTTTCTATCATTTACATACATACATACATACATACATACATACATACATACATACATACATACATACATACATACATACATATATTTTTGACAGGAAATTTGGTTGTTATCATGCTGCTGGACATCTGTTACTGAGGAACCCATAGCAGGATGAAATCATGTGATCTGGCAGTTCTGGCAGCTGTAGCAGACAATTTGTATCTGTCTCCTTTTTTGTTAAACTTTGTTGGAACTGGTGGATAAGGGTAAACAGTTTGGTCGTTCTCTTGGATTGACTGTAGTTGTTGATTTTTTTTCAAAGTAGGTATTGTCTTGAAAGAGGGATAGGGTAGTGTTTATGTATTTTTCTGAGTCCATGATTACTACAGAAAAGTGACTCCAAGAACTTAAATATATATATAAAATACAAAAATGGGATAAAACATCCAGACGGTTAGGTGATACAAAAAAGGGACAACAAAACATCCAGAAAGATGATACAAAGAAAACAAGGATGGGTCATTTGGAGTTTTCTTTCCTCACCTGTGCTTTGAAGAACTTAATCTATGTTCTCAAATTACTCTCTTTTACTCTTTTACTTGTTTCAGTCATTTGACTGCAGCCATGCTGGAGCACCACCTTTAGTCAAGCAAATAGGCCCCAGGACTTATTCTTTGTAAGCCTAGTACTTATTCTATCGGTCTCTTTTGCCGAGCTGCTAAGTTACAGAGACGCAAACATCACCATCGGTTGTCAAGCGATGTTGGGGGGACAAACAGACACACAAACATATACACACACATACATACATATATATATATATATATATATATATACATATATACGACGGGCTTCATTCAGTTTCTGTCTACCAAATCCACTCACAAGGCTTTGGTCGGCCCGAGGCTATAGTAGAAGACACTTACCTAAGGTGCCACGCAGTGGGAATGAACCCGGAATCATGTGGTTGGTAAGCAAGCTACTTACCACACAGCCACTCATGTGTGGAGGTTTTTTAAAAAACTTTAGTAACAATCTTCCACCCGGGTTCCGAACCCACAACTCCAAATCACCATACAAACACAAGTTGCCGATGTCACGTACGTCTAGTCCAATGGAATTTTACAAACACCACTTGCTGATGTCACCTAACTCCAGACCAATCAAAACCAAGTTTCAACGAATACAACGAAATGACCCTTTAAGAGAACCAACCAGCCAGAACGACTTATGACCGTCTTCACAGGGAAACCAACTAAGCAGGATGACAAGCTTGACCATGGAAAAAAATGTCACCAGTATTTTAACGAATCAAAAATTAGATCCGCTTGTGGAAAAAAATTATAAATACATCTGATCCCAAAACATACCACTACAAGTGAAAGCGTCTACAGAAAGAGGATCAGAGAAACTAGATCAAATTCCTTTGTTTACTATTTCACCCTTGTTTTTTTCAGTATGACTTGTCGAACACCACTAAAATTAATGAACTTTGTACATTCAAGCAAATTGATATACAGTTTTAATATTATTGATGGCTATGAACATTCAAACTTACTCTTGTCCTTCTAATTCATAATGCTAAATTTATCTGCTGTGAACATATTAATTTGTCAACATTGAAACATTTTAATTTGTCAACATTGAAACTTTTAACGATGCTTTTCTAATTCATAAATTAAAATTTTTACCATTGATAAACAAAGATGTTTTTCTAATTAATAACTTTACTATTGACAAACAAAAAATATTGTTGATACTAGTTTGGTATATATGTAAATAAATGTATTTTAAACATCTATGAGTTTTTGAAATTTCAACATATTTTCCTATATTTTTTCGTGCGTGGAAATACCACCCCTCTTTTGTTATATATATATATATATATATATATATATATATATATATAAACAAATAGTAAATGAGTATATGCATATATACGTACAGGTATGTGCATACCGACATCCACCTGTATGTATAGGTGCATATCTGGGTACAGGACATTGCAAACAAAACGTAGACGAGAAAACACACAAGCCACATAGAGAACATTCTACTTCATCAGCTACCCCTGTTTTAACACCGGCGTTTCGAAGAGCTGATACATACATACATACTTACACATATAAAATATATTTACGTGCAGATATACACAACAGGCTTCTCCACTGTTTCCAAATATTGCTCACAAGATAATGTCAAATCAGGTGACACACACAAACCCAGATCCATGCAGTAGCAAAGTCATCCTCCTAACAATCTGTCTACGCCTCCTGTATACTGTCAAGAAGATTAACTGTCTTGATATCAGTGTTGACAGTAATTTTAATTTCATGCCTTTGAATAAATTAACAAGGTTTCTGAGGTGGTGAGGCAAGACCTTCGAACATTGGACCTCACCGAGGCGATGACTACTGACCGAGACCTTTGGAAATGTGCTGTGCGTGAGAAGACCCGGCAAGCCAAGTGAGATCGTTGCCAGTGCCCCTGGACTGGCTCTTGTGCGGGTGGCACATGGGATGCACCATTTTGAGCGTGGCCGTTGCAAGTACCGCCTGACTGGCCTTCATAGGATTTTCGAGCGAGATCGTTGCCAGTGCCCCTGGACTGGCTCTTGTGCGGGTGGCACATAAAAGACACCATTTTGAGCGTGGCCGTTGCCAGTACCGCCTGACTGGCCCTCGTGCAAGTGACACGTAAAAGCACCCACTACACTCTCTGAATGGTTGGCGTTAGGAAGGGCATCCAGCTGTAGAAATTCTGCCAAATTAGATTGGATCCTGGTGTTGCCATCCGGTTTCACCAGTCCTCAGTCAAATCATCCAACCCATGCTAGCATGGAAAGCAGACGTTAAACGATGATGATGATGATGATGATGATGATGATAAATCCATCAGCTTGTAGTTAGTCATGCTATGTAGAATTATAAGAACATCAGTTTGGTACAACCTACACAGAAAACAATTGAATCTATTATAGAGTAGGGTGTAAAATATAGAGTTAATTCACAAATTTCAGCAAGTTTCTTTGATCAGCAGACATTATGTCATTTTCCATTAAAAATTTTCACAATGATTTTTCAAATCAAATAAAAAATCAAGAAAAGCAAGTAATATAAAAGCAAGAAAAGCTAGTAATATAAAAATAGGCACAGGAGTTGCTGTGTTGTAAGAAGCTTGCTTCCCAACAACATCGTTCCTGGTTCAGTCCCATTGTGTGGCACCTTGAGCAAGTGTCTTCTACTATAACCTTGGGTCGACCAAAGCCTTATGAGTGGATTTGGTAGACGGAAACTGAAAGAAGCCCGTATATATTTATATATATACAGGAGTTGGACAAAATAATGGAAATACGTAGCATCATACCATCATAATTTTGAAATATCTATAAAACCATCAAAAACTCGTCTATTTTGATGTTTTTGATTTATTATTAGTGTTGCTTAATATGTTTTGCTAAAATTGCTGTTTCTTTTCAGATATCATCAGAAAAAGACAATTAAAATTCATTAAAATGACAGATCAATCGGAATTTCAAAGAGGTTAAATTGTTGGTGCTTGTATGGCAGGCACTAGCATAATGAAAGCAACCGAAATGCTTGGTGTATCAAGAAGTACTGCCTCAAAAGTAATGACAGCCTTTGAGAAAGAGGGAAAAACCTCCTCATCGAAACAAAACTCTGTAAGAAAACCAAAACTTTCAGATAGGGACCATCAGACTCTTACACGAATTGTTAGAAAGGATCACAAAAGTACAGCTCTCAAAATTACTGCAGAGCTTAATGACAACCTCGAGAACCCAGTTTCCACAAAAACTGTTCGCAGGGAGCTGCACAAAGCCAGACTTCATAGGAGGGCTGTAATCAGAAAACCACTACTTTCAAAAGCAAAAGTTGCAAAGCGTTTAGAGTAGAGTAAAAACCTACAGAATTGGTCTCTAGAGCAGTGGAAGAATGTTATTTTCTTGGATGAGTCATCCTTTGCCTTATTTCCGACCACCAGCCAAGTACATGTGTGCAGACAGCCAAGAGAAGCATTTGACCCAGACTATCTTCTTCCAACTGTTAAACATGGAGGAGGATCTGTGATGATCTGTGATGTTCTGGGGGGGCTATATCTTGGAAATCTGCCGACCCTTCATGGCAGAATTAAAGTCAAGACTATTTAAGCATTTTATCTGATCAAATTCATCCTATGGTTGCGGAAATGTTTCTGGAGGGAAATGCAATCTTTCACGGTGATAATGCACCAATTCACACAGCTAAAGTTGTTACTGAATGGTATGAGGAACATTCTAGTGAAATTGAACGTCTTATCTGGCTACCACAGTTCCCAGATCTCAATATTATTGAACACTTATGGTGCATTTTAGAAGAACAAGTAAGCAGTCGATATCCTCCACCATCATTGCTACAAGAACTGGAGGCTGTTTTAGCTGCAGAATGGACAAAAATTCCTTTGGAAACAATTCAAACTTTGTATGAGTCCATACCTTGTAGAATTCAAGCTGTAATTACTGCCAAAGGCAACGTCCTACCCCATATTAAAATAAATTTGTTTGAAATTTTGAGGCGTTCCCATTAATTTGTCCAAGCCCTGCACAAATATGTATATATATATATGTATCTGTGCCTGTCCCCCCACCATCGCTTGTCAACCAATATTGATGTGTTTACACCCCCAAAACTTAGCAGTTTAACAAAAGGAACCAATAGAATAAGTACCAGTCTTACAAAGAATAAGTCCTGGGTTGAATTGTTTGACTAAAGGTGGTGCTCCAACATGGCTGCAGTCTAATAACTGAAACAAGTAAAAAAATAAAAGAATTAAAGTAAAAGAAAATCAATATACCCCTTCTAGAAAAATTTCCAACTCATAAGCACCATCTCAGAACACTGTGTACCATCTCTGGCTCCCTAATACTATTAAGAGTTCCCAACCATGCTGAAAGTATTTCTGTTTCTCAGGCATTGATCATTTCAGTTACTTCAATAAAAGTTTTACTCTACCAATAAATACCTGTATTGTGTTCTTTTTATCTTAGATGTAGTACTAATTACAATTTACCCATTATTATACATATGTATGTATATATGTATGTGTTGATATATACATATTTTTATATGTATATATGCATATATGCACATGTGTGTGTATGCATATATTCTTTTATTCTCTTCTTCATTTACTTGTTTCAGTCATTTGACTGAAGTTATCCTGGAGCGCTGTCTTTAGTTAAACAAATCGACCTGAGGACATAGTCTTTGTAAGCGTAGTACTTATCCTATTGGTCACTTTTGCTGAACTGCTAAGTTACAGGGACATAAACACAAGTGATAGTGGTGGGGGACAAACACAGACATACAAACATATACAGATCGTTGCTATTATATTAAACTATTGTATGTCCAAATTTGGTCAAATGTGTTTTTTTTTCAATATTTACTTATGCTTGCAATAGCCAGTTCTTTTGGTCAACCTATCGTATCTCCAGGCTCTTCAGATGCCAAGGTATCAAATATTGTCAAAGTCTAGTGCAACAGTTTTGCTATGGAATGGTTAAACTATTTTTTCATTTTCTGAAAAAGCAATGTTTTGGACTTTGCATTATAGCAACAATATATTCCGCCCTTAGCACCTCCATACACTACAAACACACAGACTCACACTCCTATCTCAACTTCTCCTCCTCCCACCCTAGAACACACAAAACTTTCCATCCCCTATTCCCAATTCCTCCGTCTACGCAGACTTTGTAGCGACAGCCATGACTTTGAGACTCAGTCTCAACTCATGGCTCACCACTTTAGCCTGCGTGGATATCCACCCACCACCATCCACACCGCCCTTGCCAGAGCACGTTCTTTGGACCGTGCATCTGCTCTCTCCCCTCGAACCCGCCCTGCCGTTTCCCGCCTCCCTTTTCCCCTCACCTACCATCCCACCACCCTACCCCTCCAACGCTCCATTCTCCGAGCTTTTCGGCGCCTCCAGTCCGACCCCTCCACCTCCCACATCTTCCCTAATCGACCCCTCCCTTCCTTCAAACGAGCCCACAACCTACGGGACCTCTTGGTCCACAGCTTCTTCCCCAACCCAACCTCTCAACCTGGCTCGTTCCCCTGCTCCCGCCCACGCTGCCGCACTTGCCCTTACCTCTCCAACACCACCCTCCTCACCAGTACCCATCACCGACTTTATCGCATCACCGACTCCTTCACCTGCACGTCTACCAACATCATATATTGCCTCTCCTGCTCTCTCTGCCAATCCCTGTACATCGGACAAACGGGGCGCCGCCTGGCCGACCGATTCGCGGAACACCTCCGAGATATCAACGTCGGCAATGACACCCCGGTGTCACGCCACTTCCGTTCTGCCGGCCACTCCTTGCGGCAACACCTGTCTGTGTTTGGATTGTCCATGCACAGGGGCCATCCGGACTCCCGTTTGCGCCGTGAACAGGGATTAATCTTCTATCTTCGCTCCTTTGCGCCACATGGGCTCAACTCCCCTCCACTCTTCATCTAACCCCCTCCTCCTGTCTCTCTCCCCCACCCTCCCTCCTACCACCCATCTTTCCCCTCCCCCACCTCCTGCTCCGACTCCTACTTCTTTGTACGTCTCTTCACCTCTCTTCATACTTCTCTCCACTCCCACTTCTCTTCACCCCTACTCTTTCTCTCCTCTCTCTTACTCTCTCTCACTCTCTTCTCTCGTACTCCCCCCTCTCTCACTCTTACTCTCTACACTCTTACTCTCCTATTCTCTACACTCTTACTCTCTTACTCTCTCACCCTTACTCTCTCACCCTTACTCTCTCACTCTCTTCCCCTCTCTCTCACTCTCTTTCTCTTCCTCTCTTTCTCCCCCCCATACCCCTCTTCCCTCTCTCTCACTCTCTTTCTCTTCCTCTCTTTCTCTTCCTCTCTTTCTCTTCCTCTCTTTCTCTTCCTCTCTTTCTCTTCCTCTCTTTCTCTTCCTCTCTTTCTCTTCCTCTCTTTCTCTTCCTCTCTTTCTCTTCTTCTCTTTCTCTTCCTCTCTTTCTCTTCCTCTCTTTCTCTTCCTCTCTTTCTCTTCCTCTCTTTCTCTTCCTCTCTTTCTCCCCCCCCATAGCCACCTTCCCCCTCTCTCAATCCACCTTCCCTCTCTTATACCCACCCTCTCTCCTCTCTTACATCCACCTTCCCCTTCTCCCTCCTCGTCAACACCCCCTCATAAGCTCATCCCACCACACCCAACACACTCCTACTCTACCTTCCCACTCCACCCCATCCAATTCCTTACACCCACCACCCACCCCTACCCACATACCCCACCCTACCCACAGACCCCTACCTCTACCCCACCCTCAGCCTAACCCACACTCCACCCATGCCTTCCCCACCTCCCAACACCCTCACATCACACCACACCAATACCCTCGCATCACACCACGCACACCACACCAATACCCTCGCATCACACCACGCACACACTACAACTGACCAACTACTTTCTCCCTTTCTCCCTTCCCCATTTTCACACTACATACGTCAAGATCACCAGCATTCTACCTCCCACACACAGCCCCTCGTTCCCGATCACCGTTTGTTATCTCCTCCTTTCTTAGCTCTCCTGAAATAAGAATTTCTAACTTCTGGTCAGTCATTGTTATGATCGGCCATTATTATGATTGACCGTTGACTGAACACTTTTCAATTTTTTTTCTCCGTGTTTTTCTCCTTGTCTCCGTATTCTTTCTGTTGAAGAGCGTAGCTCGAAACGTCAAAGACTTTCCGTATTCCCGAGCGTCATACTAATATATACTTTTGTTATTTACACCACCTGTCCTCGTCTGTTGTTATTATTTGTATATTCTCCCATATATATATATATATATATATATATATATATATATATATATATATATATATACACATATATATATATATATATACATATATATATATATATATATATGTATACGGTGGTCTTCTTTCAGTTTCCATCTACCAAATCCACTCACAAGGCTTTGGTTGGCCTGAGGCAATAGTAGAAGACACTTGCCCAAGGTGCCATGCAGTGGGACTGAACCCGGAACCATGTGGTTGGGAAGCAAGCTTCTTACCACACAACCATGCCTGCACCTATAAAACAAGGACACACACACACACACACACACACACACACACACACACACACATATACACACATGTGTGTGTGTGTGTTATTTACACCACCTGTCCTCGTCTGTTGTTATTTTTTGTATATTCTCCCATATATATGAATATACATACATACATATGTAAGTATTCATGTGTGTGTAGGTATGTGCATGTAAGTACATAAATATATATATACTTACATATACAAAAATATTCATGCATACATTCACATGCACACATGCACACACATACACATTCCCACTCTCACACACACATATACATATACACAGATGGAAAGAAACTCTTCTTTCAACCATATTATATTAAAAACATGACTAAGTAGTTTTTTAAACTTGTTTGTGTTGATTTTTGAGTTTATGGTCTTGTTTTTGTTGTATAGTAATTCTCCAAAATGTTAATGCTTTCTATATATCTTACTCATTACAAAGACTTAGTTTTAACATTCTTAAGTATGTACTTTTCTTAAAATGCAATTGTCATGTTTTGATCATTGTTTGTCTTTTGTGGAAAGAATTTACTTTTACTTTTGTTTCCATGAAATTCTTCCACAAAAATCTTATCTATAACTTTATTGAGAATAGTTTTATAGCAGGTGAGGCTGTGTGGTGAGAATTTGCTTCCTAAGAAAGAAGCCCATTGCATATATCATCATCATCATCATCATCATCATCATCATCATCATCATCAGCAGCAGCAGCAGCAGCATCAGCATCAGCATCATCATCATCACCATCATCATCATCATCATCTAATGTCTGTTTTCCATACTGGTATGGGTTGGACAGTTTGACAGGGGCTGGCTAGACAGAAGACTGCACCAGGCTTCACTGTCTGTTTTGGCAGGGTTTTTATGGCTGGATGCCCTTCTTAGCACCAACCACCTTACAGAGTGGATTGAGTGCTCTTACATGGCACATATACATATACAGTAGAACCTTGCAGTATGAGTGCCACACTATATGAGTAATTTGCTGTACAAACCGAGGCTTGTGCGAATTTTTCTCTTGAAGTACGAGCAAGTTTCATACAAGTGACCACTAGTTGGCACTGAGCTCGCACATGCTCTCCCAACAAGTGCAGTCTCTGCTTGCTCAGTTCAGGAGTTCATCTCATTGTGACAATATGCCTGTTGTGTTTTTGCCAGTGTTTTGTTTAGTTTTGTGCATTTGTTGCTATTATTTTTTAATAATTAGTTGTGTTAGCCATGGGTCCTAAGGAAGTTAGTGTAAAGGACAGTGCTGGAAAGAAAAAAAGCTGATGATGATAGAATTGAAGAACGAAATCATAGATAAAAATGAGAGAGGGGTGCTTGTAGTGTATAAAGCGTGTCAATAGGACTGAAGCATGTTGATGCCATCCTGAAGAAAAAGGATG
>NC_142930.1:107212419-107239919 GCF_046866305.1 Octopus bimaculoides | reverse complement strand
AAATATCTAATAAAAAAAAAAAAATAGTATTCATCATTTTCAAAGTAATATACTGTTATAGTTCTTTTCTTCTATGAATAAAATCTCTATCTAAAAATTATGTTGCTATCATTTAATGTTTTATTAAAATTTTGGTGGTGGTGGTCTGTAAAATATATAAACGTATGAGTTCTGTGATTTTTGGAAAATCATCTAAAAATTCTATGATAAAGTAAACTTTGAAAACCACTAGCATACATGATTAATATAGAACAAAATTTAGCAACCTAGAGATATAAAAATAATAGATATTCAAACACTTATAAATGCTAGGACAGAATACTGTCTACCTGTTGTAGTTTGACTCGAGTTATCAGAGAATTTTTATGGATGTTGGGATAACAGTTTCCCCATAATGTAAACATCATCATCATAATCATCATTATTTTTATGTCTGCTTTCCATTCTGTTATGGCTTGGTTAGAGTTGTCACTGTCTAAGTCAGCTTCTTTTGAGAGCTGCTGCTTCCATAGATTGATTGCTAGACATTTGGCTTGATTTCTATGACTGAATACCCTTTTTTGTTGTGAGCCACTTTACAAAATATATTGAGTGCTTTTGTCATAATTTCAACACTAGAACAGTTGAATAAAGGAATTTGAGAAATCTGTGTATATCCTCTGCTCAGTTTATCGATCACTTTACAGTGTATACTAGGTGCTTTTGTAGTACCAGCATGAGAGAGATTATCTCATCTGGCCCTTTGAAGGAGCATGAGTTGTCAGCTGGCAGCACTATCGGAAGGGTGATGCCCTGTTCCCAGGATAATGTAGAAAATATTCAGAACTCAGACACATAGGCCAGGAAAGGGATATATAAGTGTGGGTGAGTGTGTATACTATAGCTATACTGTATTAAAGAATATAACTATTGATTTTTTAGCTAACATAACTAACATACATACATACATACATACATACATACATACATACATACATACATATATACATAAGGGAACAGTTAAACATATGTGTATCATGAGATGTACAAACACACAAAGATTTCACCAGCAGCTGTGAACCCTCCAAAACCGTTCATTGACATATTGCTTATAAACTGAATGTTATTGAGTATTGCTTATAAACTGAATGTTATTGAGTATTGAATCCTATCAACTCTGAGCATAGTGGGAAATTAATGTCTATATCCGAGTTTCAAATGCAGAATGCATAAAAACACACTTCTCAAATAAAAAGTGTTTGACTTGACTCAAACTACTACTGTACAGAAACACCTAAAAATTGAGATTATTTTCTGGAACTGGGAAACTGTGTATCTAAAACTGATATTGCATCACTGCTACCATCACCTGATAGAGAGCCTCCTCATTTGAGACACATCAATATCACTTTTAACTTGAAACCCTTCATCTTCTATTCACTTTAAGTCATCTTCTGAATACATCGGATCAAATTCCCATTGATCTTCATCAGAATCTTCTAAAATTTGCTGTAACTCATTTGTTTCAAACAAACCTTTATTTGATCATTTATCTCTAGAAGTGTTTGGGTGCAGTGGAGTTCATGATAAAAAAAAAAAGAAAACATTGGAAAAAAATACTGAAACCCCACCAGTTAAACTAGTATTATCTCCAAGCAGTCATTTCTCAACAGCCTAATTCTACTCTGAAAGTATATTGTTTTCTGACCGACCAATCTAATTTTTAATTGATTGGATTTTCACGAGGTTTGCTAATTGATACTTTATTAGCATTTCAGATGATGATGAGTCTGAAACTTCTGATAAATTGGGTGTATAACCCAAGTGGCTTAAGTAAATTGACCAAATTGTATATACAATGCTTTCTTAGTTGGTCGGAATATAAAATTATTAATGTTTAGTAGAAAGTGGGTTATACATCTTTAGATTGTATACCTGACTTTCTACTATAAAATTAAAGAAATAGACGGAACGCTGAACTCCAGACTAAACAACTCAAACAACATTTATTTAGGTGATAAACATACATATCTTTAGTTATACATCTTTAGAGGTGAGAATAACGAGCTGTCGAGTATAAGACCGAAAGATGTAGAGACAGCTTTAAACACACGTCCTTGCTCAATCGCTGGCCAGCGAGAAAGAGAATGAATTGAGCAGGAAACGCTTGTTTCATTAATTCTACGCATGCGTAAGACTACGCATGCGCAGGCGTTACTACAAATGTTTTGCTTTGTTACTATACTGTATTACAGAATATATCTATAGAACTTTTTATTGCTATACTGTATATATGTTGATGGATATAAAAAAAAAGTTTTCTGTATATACAATATTTCCATGAACAGAAAAACAGAGAATAGCCAGATCTGGTATGTTTTAGTCCTCAAATTGAGATTTCATCAGCAACTGTGTAATCTCTTTGACTTCATAAACATATTGCTTATAAACCTGCCACTATTAAAGACTGAATAGAACAGTATAGCAATAAAACACAATTCACCTGTAATTCAGTATTTAAATTAACTGTAGAGAAAGCATTATGTATATAAACTGGTCTGTAGATATATTCTATACTACATTATAGCAAAAAAAAAACAAAAAAACTGTTTAAACACCATTATTTTAATATATATTTATACCTAACTACCTTCTTCCCACCCTCTCTCCCTCTCTATCTCCTTCCCTACTGCCCCATTCATCCATCCAACTATTCATCCATCTATTTATCTATCTAAAGTTATACCATAATTATTTAGCTTAAATCAAATTGTTCCTTTCAAGGTAAGCCTAGAACCTTTGCTTCAATTTAGTATGTGTGTTTTGAGGGTATGAGTATGTGTTATTCACATACACGAATGTATGTATGTATGTATGTATGTATGTATGTGCTTGTAGCTGTGTGTGTGCGTGTTTCTATCATCTGTACTAGGAATGGAATTTCAACCATGTTTCGTGGTCTGCTACCACAACAGCTCCTTTATAGGATCCAGTTAGCTCAAGACATCATCAGGAGGAACCACGTCTGATTTCGGCCCCTACTCCTCTACCGTTTTGACGTGGCGGGGCCCCTCCTTTTGGAGGTGTCTTCAGCTCTGGTGTTGGGTGCATGTCTTCTTTCACTGTTTGTGACTGTTCTAATTCAACTGTGGAATGTCCCTCGCTATAGTTATTTTCCAGGAGGTTCTGGCCACACGTCTTACGGTTCATCAACCCGCGTTGTTGAATTACTTTCTTCTGGCATACCTTCCCTTGGTGGATTAGGATCCAGTTAGCTCAAGACATCATCAGGAGGAACCACGTCCGGTTTCGGCCCCTACTCCTCTACCGTTTTGACACGGCGGGGCCCCATATTTTAGTTTATAACCAGATCTTCTACTGATGGAATAAATGTTGGTATACCTGCTCTTCTAAAAAAGAAAGCCTGGGAGTCAGCATGGATATTCTGAATGAAATTTCCATGATAAATAGTTTTGGGTTTCCTTTCTTCCATTTGTCAGCACTAATATATACGAATGTATGCATGTGTGTGGAGTGGGGTATATTTCATATATAATAATACAAATGATATATGAGCATATGCATGTATACATACATATATGTACATACCTACATCTACATGTATATATAGACGTCCGGGTACAGGACGTCAAAAAAGGAACGGGAACATAAATAAAGCACAAAAAATGAACTTTTTTTTACGGACAACAGAATGAACACGTAGGAAAACAGATGAGCCACTTATGGAACTTTTCCTTCATCAACTGCCTTTATTCTAAACTAGGCATTTATATATATGTATATATATATACAGAGAGAGAGAGAGAGAGAAAGAAAGAGAGAGAGAGAGAGAGAGAGAGAGAGAGAGAGTGGGTGAAAGCGAAATATACTCAGTATAAGCTCAAAATAAGCTCAAATAAATGTGAACTTAGGTTCCATCTTCCAAATTTACTTAACAATTTCATCTGGATTTGTCACTGGCCATACATCTATGACATGCACATATCACTTTTGAATATGGTTATTAATGTATGTTTGGCCTCTTAAAATAGCTGGCAAGATAAGACATTACATAATGTTTTTCATAATGTATGTTTTTTCTTCATTCTATAATCTGTATTTTATGTTTCATGTAAGTATATGAGTGATGTGGCTATGTGGTAAGAAGCTTGCTTCTCAACCACATGGTCCTGGATTCACTCCCACTGCATGGCACCTTGAGTAAGTGTCTTCTACTATAGTGTCAGGTTGACCAAAGTCATGTAAATGGATTTTTGGTAGACAGAAACCGAAAGAAGGGCGTCTTGTTTGTATACATACATACATATATATATATATATATATATATATATATATATATATATATATATATATATATCATCATCATCGTTTAACGTCTGCTTTCCATGCTAGCATGGGTTGGACGATTTGATGGAGGACTGGTGAACCAGATGGCTACACCAGGCTCCAATCTGATTTGGCAGAGTTTCTACAGCTGGATGCCCTTCCTAACTCCAACCACTCCGAAAGTGTAGTGGGTGCTTTTCCGTGCCACCGGCATGAAGGCCAGTCAGGTGGTACTGGCAACAGCCACACTCAAAATGGTGTATTTTACGTGCCACCTGCACAAGAGCCAGTCCAGTGGCACTGGCAACGTTCTCGTTCGAAAGTCTTTACACGTGCCATGGGCACAAGTGCCAGAAAGGCGATGCTGGGCACAGGTGCCATCACGATTTCGCTTTCGCTTGCCCCAACAGGTCTTCGCAAGCCGAGTTTCGTGTCCAATGAAGGAGATGACGTTGGCATGGGTGCCAGTCATCGAATTTAGTTCGATTTCGATTTCACTTGCCTCAACAGGTCTTCGCAAGCGAAGTTTAGTGTCCAATGAAGGAAAGGTACGCATAAGTGGGCTGGCTATATATATATATGTATATATCTATGATATATCTATGTGTATGCATCTTTTCATCCGTGTTTGGCCCCCTATCATTGCTTGGCAACTGGTATTGGTATGTTTATGTAACTTAATGATGGTGTGGCAAAAGAGACTGATAGAATAAGTATTAGGCTTAAAAAATAAGCCCTGGGGGTTGATTTGTTTGACTAAAACCCTTCAAGGCAGTACTCCAGCATGGCTACAGTTAAAATGACTGAAACAAGTAAAATATATATGTATATATATATATATATAGAAGTGGACTGAGGACTGAGCCTTGAGGCAACATTACCAGCACACTAAATTTGTTACTAGTTGACTCTAACTTCACATATAAGTTGCCTTCAGAGCACTCACATACTATTAATCTATAATTAGTTTTTTTTTTGTCACCACCATATTACAAAAAGTGGTACTTTGTAAAAGCCAATCTCTTAGTCATTGAGTGCCAGATATAGTGATTTACTATTAAGTAAATATTTCCCTTGCTTTGTGGTATTTCTTCTGGGTATAAAGCTGAACTGCATTTCATCTAAGCTAATATCAAATGATTGACAACAAGATTGTACTTATTATTTATCACAAATATTTTTTGTAATAGTCTTATAATATAAACATTAGTCTAGAACATCTTGTGATTCTGGAGATGCTAAATCTGCAGGAATTTCATATGAAAGATATGCATGAATAGTTTATTGTTCATTTATCATGGAGAAGTAAGCATGATGATTAAAACTGTTTCCCTAGATCATAAATCTATACACCAATATTTTGATACACAGTGGTACACAGATTTGAAAATACGAAAAATCATTTGATAATCAAATTTGTAACACACTCTTCTATCTCCTTTAACTGGAAATGTTAACATATCTTTGGCTCAAAAAGAAAAGTGACTGTAAAATCAAGAACTGATGTCTATAATTCTAAATTTGCTGCATTTATTTAAAAGACTTTTAGGTGGGTAGTGTTGTTGACCTGGTATGCCAGAGGTAATTACATGGTACTGCAATGTGTCAAATTTTCACAGAAATGGGGAGTTACCATGGAAACGGTAATGTGTGTTTTACCACTATGATAAGTTTCCAGTGAGATAAATACTGTGACATGTCAGGAAGATTTTAACAATAACCTCTCAACATTCAATTTAGAAGTAAAATGTACATAGTTAGGTAGAGATGTGTGTTTGCATGCCTCAGTGTGTGTGTGTGTGTGTGTGTGCATGCATGTGTGCATGTGTACAGGTATATACATACACACACACACACACACACACACACACACACACACATATGTAGTATATATTATGTAAGTGTGTGTGTGTCTATACGGGCATAGATATGTTCACCTACACACAAAAATTCACAAATATATATACTTTTCATCATTGCAATCAATGTACATACAATGCAAGCATATTACAAATGCGCACAGAGAAATGTAGTTAAATACACATACATGAAAATAACTTCATGCATACATCACACACATATAAATAGCACTTAAGGACTCACATATCAACAGATTCTGACACCTACGCATATACTTACAAACACACACTTCTGGATATGACTGCATATTCATCCGCAGACATATTCCAACCTCCCACACATATACTCAAATGTATTGCTGCTTGCTCCCATCAGTGTCGACATATGAGTGTTTGAAGGAAGGGATTTAAAGAAAAGAAAAAAAAATGTGAGAAAAAGAGAAAACAACTTTTAAAAATAAAAGAACAAAAAATATTAAATATATTTGTTGGGGTAGCCCTGGGCTAACCAAAGCCTTGTGAGTGGATTTACTAGAAGAAAACTGAAAGAAGCCTATTATGTGTGTATGTATTAGAGGAAAAAGGACAACAAACCAAGGCAGGACGAGTATTTCAAGTCATTTAGAATATTCAATTAGAGTAAGGTGAATTTGAAGTAATTAATTAATTAGTTAGTTAATTAATTATTGGATGCCTTACAGCTACAAATATTCTAAATCAGTGCTACTCAAAGTGGTGGTCCACGTACTGGTGCCAGTCCATGAGCCATCAGCTGCAGGTACGTGGCGAGTTTCCAGAAAAGAAAAAAACAATGGCATAATTTTAGTAATTTCGCCTTATGCACTGCAGTAAACAACTTATCAGCTGGCCCGTGGACCATGGAACTCACCGACTGTGGTAGTGATTGCGTAAGTAAATGTTGTATATTTGTGATTTGACAATATATTTTCTATTTACCATAGCTTACTGGTGTAGCATTAAGATTATATTAGTGTTTGCGCTTGTAGGAAGGAAGTTGTTTCTAGTGCTGTTGTTGTTGGCACTCCGTTGCTTACGACGTCGAGGGTTCCAGTTGATCCGATCAACGGAACAGCCTGCTCATGAAATTAACGTGCAAGTGGCTGAGCACTCCACAGACATGTGTACCCTTAACATAGTTCTCGGGGATATTCAGCGTGACACAGTGTGACAAGGCTGGACCTTTGAAATACAGGTACAACAGAAACAGGAAGAAAGAGTGAGAGAAAGTTGTGGGGAAAGAGTACAGCAGGGTTCACCACCATCCCCTGCCGGAGCCTTGTGGAGCTTGAGGTGTTTTCGCTCAATAAACACTCACAATGCCTGGTCTGGGAATCGAAACTGTGATCCTATGACCGTGAGTCTGCTGCCCTAACCACTGGGCTATTGCGCCTCCACTCTAGTGCTGTAGAGAGATAAAAAAAGAGTGAGTTGAGGTAGTGGAGCTCTGGTGAGTGGCAATATCTGGCAACCTTGTGAATAGGCTGGTCACCCATAGTTACCATCAAGAAGTTGAACAGAGAGCATCATACGTCAGAAACAGATCTTTGAAGTGTCAGACATAAATACTTGTGCTTTGTGGGCTTTTTATAAAGTAGCGCTTCGAATTGCTAAGGCTAAAAAGCTATACACAATCGGTGAGATGCTCATGATAGGCTGTATTCAAGATGTCTGCATGGAAATGCTAGGTGAGCCAGCAGCAAAGAAAGTGGCTCAGGTACCACTTTCAAATGACACTATAGCTCGACAAATTCACAGTTTAGCACAAGATATGGAAGATCAGCTCAAAGGACAGATTAAATTAGCAAAATACAGACTTTGTTAATCAGGTAATTCTTATGGTGTATGTGTGCTTTGAACATGAAGGTGATTTGAAGGAAGAGTCTTTTTCTCTGCTTTACTATCATCAAAAACAACTAGTTCTGAAATGTTCAAAACTGTGAGTGACTACTTTGTTAACAAATGTGGGTTGGATTTCAAGTTTTGTGTAGGCGTATGTTCTGATGGCACTGCTGCAATGATAGAATAGCATTCAGGAGTGGTTACCCAGATTAAGGCACATGCCCCAGAATGCAAGTAGATGCACTGCTTCCTTCACCGAGAAAGTCTTGCAACAAAAAAAAATGTCAACAGAACTAAGCAGTGTGCTCAGTGAGGTTGTAAAAATTGTGAACCATGTAAAGGCGAATGCTTTAGATTCAAGACTATTCACTGCATTATGTGATAATATGGGAGCTAATCATAAACAGCTACTATTGCATGCCGATGTACATTGGTTATCAAGGGGGCAAGTCCTGTGAAGAGTGTTTGAGCTACAAAACGGTCTTGCTGAGTTTCTTCGGGACAAAAATCCATATTGGTTACAATTGTTTGGAGATGTGGATTGGTTAGCCAAGCTGACTTATTTGGCTAATATCTTTACCATCTATAATGATCTCAACACCTCCATGCAGGGAATGATGGCTTCGTGTTTTACAATGACAGAAAAGATTGATGGACAGAAACGAAAGCAAGAAGCATGGAAGAATCGAGTGTCAAGGGATTGTTATGACATGTTTCATCCATTAGCAACACTCACCGTTGATGCATGCGAAGACCTTAATATTACATCTCTATGAAATGTCAACAGAGAACACTTGATGAATCTGTCTGACCGGTTTCAGTTTTACTTTCCAGCAGAAGAAGATCTACAGAAAGGGAATAGATAGGTCTGAAATCTGTTTATTCCACTGCAAGATGATTTAAGAGTCATTATGAAGGATAAATTGTCGGAGCTGGCTGGGGATGAAGGATCGAAGAAGAGTTTCAAAACTACAACATCACTTGTTTCCTTTTAGATCAAAGTAAAAGCAGAATATCCTGAGCTTAGGGAAATTGCTCTGAAAATGTTTCTCCCATTTCCTTCAACATACCTCTGTGAGACTGGCTTCTCAACAATGAGTGTCATAATACAAAGTATGGGAATAATATGGATATTCATTCCCCATTGTGCATGGCACTGTCCTCAATTGAGCCATGACTGGATAAACTGACAAAGAAGCAGGCTCACCTTTCACACTAGTAAAGATTAAGATTATAAAATGCTTATGTAATATTGTATTATTTGTTTACAAAATAAATAAGATAAAAAAGATTGTCAACTTTTATCATACTCATTATATATATTGCTTCCAGTATAAATTAAAATTACTAAGAAATATTATCAATCCCTGGCACACTGGAAAAAAAAACTGCTGGTACACCACATGAGATAGTTTGAGAAGCACTATTCTAAATGACTTGAGATACTCATCCTGCCTTGGTGTTGTTTATTGTCTTTTTCCCTCTAATATACATATACACCTGCTAACTCAGAAGCCTACTACAGATCCCTAGCTCCAGCCTCAGCTGTGAACTTGGAACTTAACAGACAACCAATAGCACTTACATGGCATACTTATTCATTTAGATCACCAGTGAAATAAGCTCCTCATATTCTTTATGTATGTATTTATGAATGCATACATGCATCATCATCATCATCATCATCATCATCATCATCATCATCATCATCATCATCACTTAACGTCTGCCTTCCATGCTGGCATGGGTTGGACACAAGCTGGTTTCTAACCTAGATCCAAGGTTTCTTCATTGGAATTTCAACATCAACAACAGGGCATTTTTGTTTGTATGTATGTATACATATATATATATGTGCAGATTTGTATGTTTTATGTATGTATTCTCATGCATATAGTTGCATATCTAGACATGCTCACATATATTTAAATGATAAACTTTTTGAAAGTTTAACAGATGTTTACAATTCAAGTGATGGATTGGATCTGTAGATTTTCCTCTAGAAGGAGTCTATGTCTTCTTGCGAAGGAGTTTCTGTGATGTTCACTGCTCCTCCTCTCATGTCTCTGTATACTGCTGCCTGGTTCTGGTTAAATTTTTTGCTTATGTATGTATGTGTATCCTTATCTTGTCATCACATAGTGATTGTAAATGAGCATCACCATCATACAAACAGTGTCGTCTATTTCCAGTCTTTCATGAGAAACATGTCTGGCCAAGGGAAATATTGCTTTGGAAACAGGTGAAAGTTGGCAACAGGAAGGACATCCAGTCATAGAAAATCTGCATCAACAAATTCTATCTAATCCTTGCAAGTGTGGAAAAGTGGATGTTAAAATGAAGTTCTAGGAACATTTGCTGTAAACATTTTTGCCGCAGGAAAACTTGCCTCAGGAATTATCTCTGTAAGAAACTTTGCCATATAAGAAATTTTGCCCTAAGATAATTTTGACATATAGATAATTTCGAAGATATGGCAGGCAACCTGATTTAGAGAAATTGCAGCTCTGAAAAAATTTATTTTTAATATATGTATGTTTTTTATAATTCTGTTTTAGATTTAACTGTTTTTGTTTTATTTTTGTTCTTTGTAAATGTTATCATAATTATATTGTATTACAATTTAGTTAAGCAGAATTTTTGAAAATAATATCTTTTAGATTGCTTTATTTTGCCCCTCACTGTAGCTTTGCAATGCTCTTCCTTGCATTATTAACCATTACCCAAAAGTACTTAGGAAGGAGGAAAGGTATAGATTTGTGATGGATCAGCTTTTGTGAGTCATTTGGTTCTGTTCCAAACATTGATATATTTTGGTAAGGAAAAAAAAAAAAAAGCCTTGTATAGATAAGACTTTATTATTAAAAGCATTATTTAACTTTTTTCAGAGTCAAGCATTAGAGAATAAATAAAAAAACTATAAATTTATTTAAAAACATGAAACTCTAAAAATTGACATAAAGTAATTTCAGATGTGTGCAAATTCCAAGCAATGCTACGTAAATAAAGTGCTTTCTTTGTCGGACTGTAATGAAGCATTTTCCACTGAAGTCTTTCATTGATATCAATATATATTTTTGTCATAAAGACTGCATCCCCTCGATCTAAATCACATTTTCTTTTTCATTAATGTCTTCCTTTTTCAAATGTCTAATTAGTTTCCACAAATTTGGGTGCATGTTAATAATGGAGCTTTGCATTGCATTGTGGAAGCTGTTCATGCTATTGTTCGTTTTCACCATATTATTATGGGTTCTTTCAAAAACATTCCACAATTCAATAGGAAAAGTTAGCTGCATTCTTTGTTTTCACTCACCTCAACCTTTTTCTCCTCCTGTATACTGAGTTTCAAAATATGATACAAATTCTTGGGGCAAATCATCATCATCAGTTAGTTTAAGAAAACCATCAATAACATCACGCACTGGAAGAAATGCTAATGCAGTGAAGCATTTGATTTTGTTGTTAAATTCTGTGTCTGTTTGACTTAAAACCTATATCTACAATGTGGCAATAGATATTCTTAGCTATATGAAATAAATAACCTGTTATATTTGTTGTTGGAAATATATCACAGAAAGCATTGATAATTGCTTTCTCAAAATCAACCATTAAAGTTTTAGGCTCTAATGATGGGTGTAAGTCCTTCAAAGTGCTAAAAAGCCTTCTGTACATTACTTGTGATTTTGTAGCAAAACAAAAATATGTGGTATGCTAATATTTCGTATGACAATATGTAGCACGAACAGCTCATAATATATATCTGGGCTGCATTTAAAAGTACCATCACAAGCCCAATCCTTATTATTCTCAAGGTCATCTAACCCAGCTTCTGTGCCAAACATTGAAATTCTCTCCGGATTATCTTCACCACTATCGTATAATAAAAACTTCTCACCATTTTCAAGAAGTTTATATTCTTCAGGTAATAAATACCCACTTCTTCTGGTTGGGATTGGGGGAGCTTGGCATTTCTTTTGCCTCCAACTTCTAATATTCTTTTCTACTTTAGGCACATGGCCCAAAAGTTTTGGGGAGAGGGCCAGTCGATTAGATCGACCCCAGTATGCAACTGGTACTTAACTTATTGACCCCAAGAGGATGAAAGGCTAAGTTGACCTCCAACCTCTAATACTGCGAGACAAATGCAATGGCATCAGAATCAGTGACAATGCATCATCATCTAAACTAGATGAAATTTCTGCAATTGACGACTATGCAGAAGTTTGTGAATTAGTGGCTAGTGATTTAACTTTCATTTTTGCTATGTAAACTTTTGGTTTTGAAGGATGAGAAGGATGGCAATGCTCGTCGAATGTTTTATTTTCCGGATATGTTTAAATGATGATAGAGATAATCATCATCATCATCATTATTGTTAGTTATACACTATATACATACATAGGAGAAAGTTAATTTGGAGTTAGGGTGCCATTTTGCACTTGTGAATTTTGTTAAAGAAGTGTTCCACATAGGAATGGCACCACTGCACTAGGCCCACATGTGATGATTGAAAAAGGGGTAGACAAATTGCTATCTTTAACCCTTTAGCATTTAAGCCAGCCATATCTGGCCCTAATATTCTACCTGTTTTATGCTCAAACTGGCTAGATTTGACCTCTCACGTTTACTCGACGATGACACCAAAAATATACAATCACATCATCAAAATTTCAAAACTATGAGATAATGTATGATTGATTCAAAACTATGAAAGTAAATAAGCAATACTCTAGCAAAATAATTTGAATATGAAAGGGTTAAAGAAAGCTATATCTGATATCATGGCAAAGAAAGGTAAATGATTTGAATGCAAACTCTTTTCACTATCTCAATAATAAAGAAGGTAAGTGAAAAAGTTCTCTAATATTCTGTAGTTAGTAGTTGGAGAGTAGATATTTGTATGTCAGAGGACAACTGTGATAATGAATTCTTTATTAATTTTGGGTGGAAGTTTTTATTCTGAAAGACAAGAGAAAGGATGGTTTAAAAAATTGAAATTTTGAAAAGAATAATGTTTTGGAATCTTGTACTTTATATCTTTTAAACTACGTTATCCAGATGTCCTTCATTTTATTAAATGTTACAAGTCTGTTGCTTAAGGGAGATATTTAGCATGTTGAGTGACTTTATTGAAGCTTCCCTTTCTCTCCTTTGTGTTGTATGTTGGTTGATAGCATGAGTGTGTGGATATTCTGAATGCTGGAAAGTTGGAGTAATTTTTGAAAAAATTTACCAAAGACACTAAAAATTAAATATTCTGGTTCTTCAACTTTTGTCTAACTGAAAAGAGATTCTTTCTCCTTTAATTACAAATTCACCACGAGAGGCAAAACTTGTGTTTGAAAATTTAAATAGAAATTTCTGGAAAAAAGTTGTAGACAAAAAATTTGCATGTGGTGAAGGTAGGGGAAGGAGGAAAATGAAATTTTGAAATGCTGTTTACTTTTGATAAAATTGTAATATCAGCTGTTGAAAATGCAGGAATCTAAAGAAATAAAAAAAAAATGTGGGCAGATATAATAACTACGTGACATATTTACCTGAATGTGTGTGTGTGTGTGTGTGTGTATTTATATATAAGCTCCATTGCTGCCTTATGTAAGTATATCATGTTCATAAATAGTGTAAGAAAACTGAAATGATGTCAAAAAATTTTGTTTTTTTCATTTTTTTATTTTTATCTTTTATTGCAGCTTAAATTGATGTCTTGCTTTCACCTTGTCCTCAGAATGTCAATCAAATCTTCACCTTTAACTTTTAAATTCCAACAGAATTATATTATTAACCAGCTGCCAGTTTGTTCTGGCCTGCTTTCTTCACATTCTCCAGGTAGTGGTTGAGTGGTCTGAAGAAATTCTCTTCTTGATCATAAAATTCTGGTGGTTTGATCATATTGCATAGCATCTTTAGTAAGAATCTTTGATCATAGTTGTGGTTTGAGCAATATTTCATTAGATGGAAACTGGGCAAAAACCATCACATACATACGCACATCTACATAGATGTCTGTGTCAGTGTCTGTGAGTGTGAATGTGTGTGTGTGTGTGTGTGTGTGTGTGTGTGTGTGTGTGTGTGTGTGTGTGTGAGGGAGATAAACAGAGAGAGGAAGAGAGAGAAAGAAAGAGAAAGAGAGAAAGAGAGAGAGGGAATGAGAGAAAGAAAGAGAAAGAGAGAGAGAGAGGGAGAGAGAGAATGAAACAGAAAGAGAGATAGAGGGAGAGAGAAGAGAAAGAGAGAAAGAGGGAGAAGGAGAGAGAGAGAGAGAGAGAGAGAAAGAGAGAGAAAGAGATAGATAGATAGAGAGAGAGTGTATGTGTGTATGCGAAACTTTTACCCTTGTTAATCAGTAAGAAAACTGAAAAAACTCATGTTTTTGAAAGTTCCTCTTGTTATTTTTGCAATCAGAAATGCAATATGCCAGTGACTGGATCATTACAAACATAACTGACAACAATATTGTCTGTCTACAAATTGTAATATAAAATAAATATATAAGAATAAAAATTCTAGAACCCTTGATTCTGCCTCCACTAATTAGTTGTTTCTAGATGGGCATTCAGAAAATGCATTCCAACAAGTCTCACCTCTACTTTCTTATCATCCAGCTCTCTCTCTCTGTCTGTCTGTCTCTCTCTCTCTGTCTGTCTCTCTCTCTGTCTCTGTCTGTCTGTCTCTCTGTCTGTCTCTCTGTCTCTCTCTCTCTCTCTCTCTCTCTCTCTCTCTCTCTCTCTCTCTCTCTCTTTCTCATTAATTTCTAACTTTGTGTAGGTAAATGAGCATGGTTAAAATTTTGCACTACTGATTACATGGTTATAAATTCATTAAATCAAACTTATAATAATTGTGTTATGCCCTTCTAAAAACACCTAATTCAGTGGTCCTACTTTGTCAGAGATGCATGTGCACACACAAAAAAAAAAACCCTCTCCTATTTCATGGTCGAGAAGTTAATAATAGGAAGGACATTCTGCTGTAAAAGAATTTTCTCCAAAAGTAAACTTTTATTCTCTAAGCACAAGGCCCGAAATTCTGGAGGAGGGGGCCAGTTGATTATATCGATCCCAGTGCACAACTGGTACTTAATTTATCAACCCCCAAAAGGATGAAAAACAAAGTCGATCTCAGCAGAATTTGAACTCAGAATGTAAAGACAGGCAAAATGCCGCTAAGTATTTCGCCCAGCGAGCTAACATTTCTGCCAGCTTGCCACCTTTCTCCAAAAGTAAACTGTTCCACTCAAGCAAAGAGGAAAACAGGGTTATAAGACTGTTTAATAATATTTTAGTTATGATTAGTTGATTCTTGGTTAAGTGAGTTTATGTTATATTCATGATATATTTTCCTTCTGCCTTACTATCTAGAAAAATTAAACTTTGCTCTTACTTAAAAAGGGCAAATTTTAGTTAAATTGAAAGTCTGCAATGGAGGAATTGATGGATCTTATCCTGAAGGCTATGCTTAATTGAATCTAGAGATAAAAATAATGATTTCTAATATAGCAGTGACCTTCATGGGGTAGTTATATGTTTTTGTGATCATGTGTATGCTGTAAGTCAAGAACAAAGAGCCAACGTGAAATCTTGCATTGAACTTGGGAAGTCTGCTACAGAGACACTGAGCATGCTTTGACAAGCTGATGAGGCAATGGGTTGAACACATGTTTTGAGTGGAACAGATGCTTCAAAAGTGGAAGAACATCCCTGGAAGATGATGTGTGACCTAGATGACCTGTCACAAGCATCACCCTTGAAAATGTGGTACAGTGCATCAAGAATTTGTCCCCCAGGGCTAGGCTGTCAATCAAGAATTCTACTGTAATATTTTGAAGCATTTGAGGGAGGACGTTCAGAGAAAGCAGCTAGATCTGTGGAGCATTCACAACTGGATTCTTCACAATGGCAATGCATCCTGTCACCAATCTCTCCTCACTGATGAGTTTCTCACCAAAAACATGGTATTTCTCCTGTACCCACCATATTTGCCAGATTTAGTATCTGCTGACTTCCATCTCTTCCCCAAGATGAAAACGCAGCTCAAATATTGCTGTTTTAACACCATTGTTGAGATCAAGAGCAGATTGCAGATGGTCCTCAACTCACTTACAGAAAATGACTTCTAGACTGGATTCCAAAAGCAGCAGGAATGCTGGGACTAGTGTATTGTTTTGCTAGGTGACTATTTTGAAGGAGATGATGTTAAAACTTAGGTAAATAAGTTATTTTTAATTAAACATAACTAGTCCTGGAACTTTTTGATATCACCTCATATGTGAAATCTGGCCTTTCTCAACAACAACCAACACAAACCACCGCAGTGTTGTTTGAACCGGCTTGGTGTGGCTTCAAGCCATTCAAAGACTATTTGGCTCAAATACTCTATGCCACTAGCCACCAGATGTTTATTTATGGTGGCACATCCACAAAACATGCATTCATTGCTCACCTGTCATGTATTATGAGGCTGAAATCCTTGTTTAAAATTACAGAAATGGAGTGATGCCTCACTTCAACTTTGGAGACAAATTTATTGTACCATATTGTGCATGCCTTAATTGATGTAAGTTTTTTGCTTGCACACTGTTTTCAGGTATCCTTCCACTTTCATGCATATATCAGTATCTTCAGTTTTTGATTCTTTAGGATCATGCAATAATAGGTTACTGTGAATTTGTCTTCTGAGTGACATTCTGTGTCACTGTCAAAAAAGTCATTCCTTCTTTCTAGACAAATCCACTTGTTTCACACAGTTCTTCCTTCTGCATTTCCAAATTCTTGATGACTTATGTTGCTGTTGCAACTCTTTTGCTTTAGCTGTTGTTAATATTATGGCAGAATTGTTAATATGCTGAATAAAATATTTAGCAGCATTTCTTCAGAGTTTAAATTCTGCTGAGGTTGACTTTGCCTTTCATCCTTTTTGTGGTTGATGAAATAAGTACTAGTTGAGCACTGGGGTCAATGTAATCAGCTAACCCCCTCCCATCAAACTTCAGGCCTTGTGCAGAATGTGAACTCAGCATGTAAAGAACCACATGAAATACTGCAATGCATTTTCTCCAATGCTCTTATGATTCTGCCAGCCCAATGATAATAACAATATACTTTGAATGCTGGAAACATTGGCCATGAGTAAAGTTGCACCAATTATAAACAGATACATTAAACATGTCATGGGTAAACAGCAAATGATTCTACAGAAGCAGACAAAAGAGGGAATTATAAAATCTAACCGCATTTCTAAGGGAAGACAAATACTCTCAGAATATTTAGGTTTTTTACCCTTTTTACAGTGAGAAGTTAATAGTAAAAAAAATGAAGCTAACAAATAAAATTGTCCAAAAGATAGAAGAGAAGATAAAAAAATGTTACTCCTATACTACAGTTGTATGGATTGGAACTTTGGCAATTTAACATCAGATTTTGAAGTAGACAATAACCAGAGTAATAATATGTATTGATAATTCTATCAGAGAAAATCAATTTGATCAATGCTATAAGAATCCCAAAAGATTAACAGCATTTTGCTGTCAAAAACATTTGTTCTTCCAGCTTTGAGATGTGCAATCCAATTATAAATGGTTGCATTACATGGCCGATTTGTTCCATAAGTTTCATTCAAATTATTGAATAATAATCTGTGATTGAAAAATCTTGTTCAAAAGAAGGAAAGGGATAATACTTTGTCAGTTTCTCTTGTCACACATAATTTTGAATTATGCCTTTTATGTAAAGTTAAGTAAAGATTGAAATGCTACTATACATGTGAATGTGTGCATGTGTGTGTGTATGTCTGAGATAGTGCATGTGTGTCTGTCTCAATCTGTATATGTGTGTGTTCATGTTTATGAGTAAGTATGTATGCTGATTTTCATAATTAGATTAGTTTCAACGGCTTTATATCTTCTGGTCAACCGCAGAGACTTAATGGAGTCCCCAGCTGTATGAGCGTACTTATGTGTGTGTATATCTATCTATCTATCTATCTATCTATCTATCTATCTGTGTGTGTGTGCATGTGTGTATGTATGCATCAAGATCAGCATTACCATTTTGCCATTGTCATCATTGTTGTCACCATCATTGTTTTATGTATGCTTTCCTGCTGGCTTGCATTGGACAGGTACCACTGTTGAAGTCACCACATATTTTGGGGTGCTGTTTATCAAGACAGGTCACGTGTTTCATTTTGGGATGGATTTCTATGATTGGAGGCCCCTCACACTTTCAGAGTGTTTAGCAAGTGCCTTTCATGCAGTGCCAACTCTAGAGCTGTATCACATTCATGAAAAGACTATATGTACACACAGACAAACACACACACACACACACACACACACACACACACACACACACACACACACACACACACACACACACACACACACACACACAAAACGGAAAAATTTAATCATCACTAAATGTGCCTAGCTGTTTATAATAATTTTTAGTATATATACATACATATTTTCTACATGTATATATATATATGGATGAATAAATATACATACATTCATATATATATATATATATATATATATATATATATATATAAACACACACACACATGATATACTACTGTAAGTACTCTTATATAGAGGTGTATATGTTTGTGTGAATATGTTCTTATATACTTAAATGAATATTCACACACAAGTAATATACACACTTAGATGTACACATATATGTGGGATTAAACATGTGTGACTATGTGGGTGGAATTGTTTAAGATGGTTTACATTTCAGGGCAATATATCTCTGTGGAGTGAGTGCATTGATACTGTATATCCACTACAGTATTTTGCAAAGTTGCTTAAAATCTCGCCTCTAAGGCAATTAAGGAAGTTGTTTATTTGAATAGATAATAAATATTACTAAAGTCAATATGGTGTTGAGACATTGATATATCCTAAGGCGACTGTGTCTACTGAGGCTCAGTGAAGAAGATGTTGGTCTCTACACTGATGTAGGATGTGCATACTTTGCCACTGGTATTGAAGTTCTTGCTGTGCAGCCCTTGGCTACTTTTCAATAAACAGATTTAATGTTCTATGGCATTGCAGATGTGAATAATCCATTGTATAGATATTGCATGTGTCTTTTTTCTAAGATGGTTAAGTATCATTATCATTGTAGTACCCACTTTCCATGGATTAAATAGAATTTATTGAGGCAGATTTTCTACAGTTGGATGGCTTTCCTATTGCCAGCTCTTACCTGTTTTCAAGCAAGGTAATATTTTCCTATTGCCAGACATTTTTTGCAGAATATTGGAAATGAATGATATTCATTTGCAACAGTCATGCTATGTCAAGACAGGATAGCACACACACACACACACACACACACACACACACACACACACACACACAACACAACACACACACACAACACAACACACACACAACACAACACACACACACACAACACACACACACACACACACACCACACACACACACACAGCGCACATATGCACACGTGCACACACACACACACACACACACACACACACACACACACGCTGAGCTTCTTTCAGTTTCTCTTTCTACCAAATCCACTCTCAAGGCTTTAGTTGGCCTGGAGCTGTAGTAGAAGATATATGCCTAAGGTGCTACTTTGTGGGACTGAATCCAAAACCATGTGGTTGGGAAGCAAACTTCTTACCACTCAACTATGCCTGATTTGAGTATGATTTGAGAAAAATTTGGTTTTTATATCAAGCAGTGATTGCATAGAAGCTTCTTCACTGCAGTAATCTTGATGTATGTCTGTGTAAATATCTTGTGATGATAAAACTGACAATGTACTAGTAAGTAGTATCTAGTGAGACGCAGTAGATATCTGTTATAATAATGTTGGTGAAGATATAATGCCACCATAGTGGCTGTATTTGTGTTGTGCTGGCTAGAGTATTTTAATGTTGGTTGTGATGTAACAGAGACTGTAGCTATGTAGATGTGTATGAAATATTGTTGGTAGCTGTATCTGTGTGATATTGTCTGAGAGATGTGGTGGTAGCAGTAGCTATGATGGCTAGAGTGTTGTGGTGGTCACTATGGTCTTGTTGTAGTAGGTATAGTCATATATTGTAAAGGATATTCAAGTCATAATTGTGAGTTCAATTCCTGGCAACATGTTGTGTCTTTGAGCAATCCACTTTATTTCATGTTGCTTCAGTCCACTCAGCTTGCAATATTGAGTAGTATCTGTATTTCAAAGGGCCAACCTGGTCACATTCTGTGTCATGCTGAATCTCCCTGAGAACTACATTAAGGGTACATGTGTTTGTGGATTGCTCAGCCACTTGCACGTTAATTTCATGAGCAGGCTGCTTTGTTGATCACAACAGAGGGCGTGCCAGTTTGGTCATATACTGGGGTTACTGTATTTAACTGTTCCCTCTGTCTAAAACTGTGACTCTGTACCAATGTAAGAAATCATTATTGTTATTATCATGGAGGTAGTGAGTTGGCAGAATCATTAGCATGTTAGACAAAATGTTTAGTGGCATTTCTTCCAGCTTTATGCTTTGCGTTCAAATTCTTCCAAGGTTGACTTTGCTTTTCTTGTTTCCCTCACTTCCTCTTTCCCCTTTCCTGTTCCAGTGGGCCCCCTTGACCGTTAATGTCACAGCCCTTTCTTTACAGCTCATCTCACCCCCACCCCCGATCTCAAAAATCATTTCCTCACTTCATTCCATGTGAAAATCTGCCATCCACCTGGGTTGAGGCCTCAAATGTTGTGATCTCTGTAGAAAGGGAGCCTTGTTCTCTTCCTCTCCTCCACCTTCATCGTCTGATGAAGTGACAATTCTGCAAACATCCAAGGCATGATGCAATATTCCATCCACATTAGTCATGGCTATAAGAATATCATACCTGAGTAAATACATCTATTGTGAATCTGTATAGTGTTTCACAACCATGAAATTGAAGTAATGATCACAACAGTGATATTGTGCTTGGAAGAGGTTAAATCTATTGTAAGGCCATAGAAATGGTTCTTTTAAGAATTATTGTAAGGATGACAGCTGCAATAGTCTTCTCTAGTAAGTCCATTGATGGACCAGGGTGACGCTTACTGTGGTAACCATAGTGATGTTTACTTCAACATCTCCCATCTCTGATCATAAAGTCCCATTCTTAAATGTTGGTTGAGTGAAGAATTGTATGAGAAAAGTACTTTTAGTTAAATGAAATAAGCTAGAAATTAATTAAAAAAATTTATATTGATTAAGCTGTTAGTTATAGTGTGTGTGTGCATGAGAGAGAGAGAGAGAGAGAGATAGAGAGAGAGAGAGAGATAGAGAGAGAGATAGAGAGAGAGAGAGAGAGAGAGAGAGAGAGAGAGAGAGAAACGTCCCTTGCTGATTTCAATCTCCACCTTTACTACAATGCTTCCCTCTCTTCTGCTTTCTCACTATTTAGCGAAAGAGTGATAGATAGCTAAAGAGACAGACAGACAGACAGACAGACAAGTAGGTGGATAGAAAGATAGATAGATAGATAGACTGACAGATAGATAGCTATATAAATACTCAAATACAGAGAGATGGAGTCACTCTTGGCTCTATCTACTCTTCCTCCCTCTTAATCTTCAGCCTGGTCTATTTTCTGAAAGAAAAAAAAAATAAAGAGAGAGAGAGAGAGAGAAAGAAAAAAAGAAATTTTCTTCACTCCACTCCTGTTTCTTGCTCATCTCACCATACTACCCCTCACCTTCCTCTATTTGCTCACCATTAGCAGATAAACTATAGAGCTATTGATTAACAAGTAGTCATTAAATTTTACCAGATGCTTCATCCTGACTGTTCTGTCTTGATATCACAAGCTATTTTATTATTTCTGCTTCATTTCTAATGTTAATCTAAAAGATATCATACTTGAATGCAGATTAATAGAACCAAAATTTCAGATGAGCTATCATGTAAAACTCTAGAAACTTGCTGTTTCCCTTCATCTTCATACTCAGCCACTTTGTTGTCCTCAGAATATTATAGCTAGGGATTTGGATTTTTGTTTCCTTTCTACTGCAGCATATGAATGAGTGTTGTGTGTTTGTATGAGCTGGTGCGGGTTTTATGCGCAAACATACATCCATGCACATACAAATATATGTACAAAGAGAATGAATGGGAGAAAGAGAGCCTGCCTTATGTCGACCCAATAGAGGGACCAGCTATCCGAGTTGATAGTACCAGGGTAGATAAAGCAATTAAGAGTATGAAGACCGGGAAAGCCCCCGGCCCATCAGGAATCACTGCAGAGATGCTCAAAATATCTGGCAGTGTTGGCTATAGCCTAGTCACCCGTATTACGAACCAGGTGATACACGAAGGAGTCATACCCTATGACTGGTGTAGCAGCATCATAGTCAACTGCTACAAAGGTAAAGGGGACGCTTTAGATACAAATAATTACAGAGGCATCAAGCTGTTAGATCAGGTTATGAAAGTTACAGAGAGGGTCATAGCCCAACTAATTAGGGAGCGAATCAATTTAGATGAGATGCAGTTTGGGTTCGTGCCAGGTAAAAGCACTACTGATGCCTTATTTCTAGTGAGACAGTTGCAAGAGAAATACCTAGCTAAGGATAAACCTCTGTACCTGGCTTTCGTTGACATGGAGAAAGCCTTTGACAGGGTCACCCGATCCCTTATCTGGTGGTCAATGAGGAAACTTGGGATAGAAGAATGGTTAGTGAGAGCTGTGCGAGCCATGTACAGAGATGCTGCCAGTAAGGTGAGGGTTGGAAATGAGTACAGCAATGAATTCCGGGTAGAGGTAGGGGTCCACCAAGGTTCCGTCCTCAGCCCCCTATTATTTACCATAGTCCTCCAGGCAATCACAGAGGAGTTCAAGACAGGTTGCCCCTGGGAGCTCCTCTATGCTGATGACCTTGCCCTAATTGCGGAGTCACTATCAGAACTAGAGGAGAAGTTTCAGGTGTGGAAGCAAGGTCTAGAATTGAAGGGCCTTAGAGTCAACCTAGCTAAAACCAAAATCCTAATAAGTAGGAAGGTAGATAAAACACAAACCCCTTCAGGTAGATGGCCCTGCTCAGTATGTAGAAAAGGAGTAGGTAGTAACTCTATAAGATGTACCCGGTGCAAGCTATGGACACATAAGAGGTGCAGCAACATCAAAGGCAGGTTAACTAGCAAGTTAGTTTTTGTTTGTGGCAGATGTTCAGGTGCAATAAAGACTGCAAACAAACAGGAAACAACTTCTATCTCATTCCAGGGTGAAAAACTAGAGGTAGTCGATAGCTTCCGCTATCTGGGCGACCAAGTTAGTAGTGGGGGTGGGTGCGCTGAAAGTGTAGCTGCTAGAATAAGAATAGCCTGGGCAAAGTTTAGAGAGCTCTTACCCCTGCTGGCGACAAAGGGACTCTCACTCAGAGTAAAAGGCAGACTGTATGACGCATGCGTACGAACAACCATGCTACATGGCAGTGAAACATGGGCTGTAACTGCTGAGGACATACGTAAGCTCGCAAGGAATGAAGCCAGTATGCTCCGTTGGATGTGTAATGTCAATGTGAATACCCGTCAGAGTGTAAGTATCTTGAGAGAAAAGCTGAACATTAGAAGCATCAGTTGTGGCGTGCAAGAGAGACGATTGCGCTGGTATGGACATGTGGTGAGAATGGAGGAGGATAGCTGTGTGAAAAAGTGCCACACCCTAACAGTTGAGGGAACCCGTGGAAGAGGTAGGCCCAGGAAGACCTGGGCTGAGGTGGTGAGGCAAGACCTTCGTACATTGGGCCTCACCGAGGCGATGACTACGGACCGAGACCTTTGGAAATGGGCTGTGCGTGAGAAGACCCGGCAAGCCAAGTAAGATCGTTGCCAGTGCCCCTGGACTGGTTCTTGTGCGGTTGGCACATGAGATGCACCATTTTGAGCGTGGCCGTTGCCAGTACCGCCTGATTGGCTCCTGTAGGATTTTCGAGCGAGATCGTTGCCAGTGCCCCTGGACTGGCTTGTGCGGGTGGCACATAAAAGACACCATTTCGAGCGTGGCCGTTTTTGTGCGGGTGACACGTAAAAGCACCCACTACACTCTCTGAGTGGTTGGCGTTAGGAAGGGCATCCAGCTGTAGAAACTCTGCCAAATCAGACTGGAGCCTGGTGTTGCCATCCGGTTTCACCAGTCCTCAGTCAAATCGTCCAACCCATGCTAGCATGGAAAGCGGACGTTAAACGATGATGATGATGATGATGATATATACAAAATGCATAAAAAGAAATATATATATATATATATATATATATATATATATATATATATATATATAGGCGCAGGAGTGGCTGTGTGGTAAATAGCTTGCTTACCAACCACATGGTTCCGGGTTCATTCCCACAGCGTGGCACCTTGGGAAAGTGTCTTCTACTATAGCCTCGGGCCTGACCAAAGCCTTGTGAGTGGATTTGGTAGACGGAAACTGAAAGAAACCCGTCGTATATATGTATATATATATATGTATGTGTGTGTATATGTTTGTGTCTGTGTCCCCCCAACATCGCTTGACAACCGATGCTGGTATGTTTACGTCCCCTGTAACTTAGCAGTTCGGCTAAAGAGACCGATAGAATAAGTACTAGGCTTACAAAGAATAAGTCCTGGGGTCGATTTGCTCGACTAAAGGTGGTGCTCCAGCATTGCCGCAGTCAAATGACTGAAACAAGTAAAAGAGTAAAAGAGCATATATATATATATATATATGCGAGTAAAAATAAATACAAAAAAGGTGGGGGTTTTTTGTATGATTGTGTATAGAGGAATATATTATTTTGCTTAAAAGAGTTCCAACACTGTCTGTTTTTTATGTTTTATTTATATTCCTGCAGAACTAATGTGGGGTATAGAATATGGAATATACAATATACAATATAAAATAAAATAAAATAAAAATGGATGGCACCATGAAAGAAAGTATTGAATGTAGATGAAATATTGAGTGCTCAATATAAAGGATCAAATATATAAATATATAAATATAAATATATATATATAAAGGCGACTCGAGTTTCAGGGCTATTTCCCTTCGTCATGGCCGGTATGACAGACTTTAACAGACTGTAATAAGTTGGCTGGTTTTCTGTCTTTTATACCAATTCCTTTGGACGGCAGCAGTAGGTGTTTGGCTATTTTTAGAATTGATTTTAAATCTATTTTTAGAAATGATGATATTTTAATTTCTTGTGCATCAAACTTTTATTATATTTCCATTCCATAAACTTTATAACCAGAATGAAATTGAAAGAAAATGCAAAGAAAAGGACTTTATTAAGAAATTCAAACCCACTCTTAACAAACAATGATTAAATCCATCTTACTTGGGGTTTCAAAATCTTATCCCTGTAACCAAAACACAAAAAAATCTCTCAGATATCATCATTTCTATAAATAGATTTGGCATCATTTCTAAGAACAGCCAAACACCTACTGGGGTTTAAAAATCTTATCCCTACAACCCACACAAAACAAGAAATTAAAATATCATCATTTCTAAAAATAGATTTAACATCAATTCTAAAAATAGCCAAACACCTACTGCTGCCGTCCAAAGGAATTGGTATAAAAGACAGAAAACCAGCCAACTTATTACAGTCTGTTAAAGTCTGTCATACCGGCCATGACGAAGGGAAATAGGCCTGAAACTCGAGTCGCCTTTATATATATATATTTATATTTATATATTTATATATTTGATCCTTTATATTGAACACTCAATATTTCATCTACATTCAATACTTTCTTTCATGGTGCCATCCATTTTTATTTTATTTTATTTTATATTGTATATTGTATATTCCATATTCTATACCCCACATTAGTTCTGCAGGAATATAAATAAAACATAAAAAACAGACAGTGTTGGAACTCTTTTAAGCAAAATAATATATATATATATATATATATATATATATATATATATATATATATATATATATATATATACATGTCTGGTATGTGTTGCGTACCATTACTAATAAATGAAAAAATGCATTACAAATAAACTACAGATAAAATACATATAAATATAAGACACAGAGGGCCCCTAAATTATATATAAATATACATATATATATATAAGTGTGCGTGTGTGTTAAAAAAACACACATAAACATATATATATATATATATAAACATTGATAAATCTTTCTCCTTGTAATGATAAAGAAGCCTGGAAGCCTTGTGAGTAGATTTGTTAGATAGAAACTGAAAGAAGCCCATTGTATATATGCATGTACATATACGTGCATATGCGTGTGTGTTTCTTGCCTTGACATTGTGCAATAGCTGTTAACGAGCATCCCTATCATACAGTTTTCTTCATTTCCAATCTACCGTAGATAAATGTCTGGCCATGGAAAAGTATTATCTTGTTTGGAAACAGGTGAGTGTTAGAGACAAGAAGAATATCTAACCATTGGAAATCTACCTGAATGAATTCCATCTAACCCATACAAGAATGAAAAAGTAGGTGTTAAAATGACAAACCAATGATGAACTCTAAAAACATTACTTTTGCTCAATCAACAGAACAACAAACTCATTAAACTAAGGGGTGTATGTAGCTAAGTATTCCAAGTATACTTCTATGTTAAGTGTAATCTTCAAACGGAATCTATGTGTTCATTATGTGACAATGTTGCCCCATCAGAATAATAGAAACAGTCCTTCTGACAGGCTTCTACAGTTTCCTTCTACCTAGTTTCTTTGAGTCAATGATAGAAGCAGTATGTAGCTTCTTGAGCAGCAATAAATAACAACTAAATATTCTTATGTTATGAAAGGAAGTATAATCTAGGTTTCATTTATTATGTTTGAGTTGAAAAATAGGATAGTCACTTTGAATGCTGGTCTGCTAAATAATAGTTGCCCAGTTTCACTCCCAGAGCTTTGTAGAAGATACTTGCCTGTGGGTATCACACAGTGGAATCAAAATCAGGGCTTTGGAATTGTAAAACAAATATTTTAGATATTTAGTCATATCTGTACTCCATATCTTCCTTTCTTTCTGTCTGTCCTTTCCATTGTAGGGTGTTCTCTTTCACTTTGCTAACTCCTAGATGTCTCCAACAGTGCCAGTGCCACTAAATGCACTAAATAAACTCTGTAAGTGATTGGTAACTAATTTGATCAGTAACAGTGCAGAGCTTGAAAGGTCTTGCTAATGATAATGGAGCCTCTATACTGCTGGTATCATGAAAAAAAATGCACCCTGTACATCTTGTAAAGTGATGGATGTTAGGAAAGGCATCCAGCCATAGAAACCAAGTTAAAATTGGAACATTGAATCCTATGCATGTAACACTGGAAAACAGATATAAGATGATGATGATAATGATGTGTATATGTTTATATACGTGTATAGTACAGGCTATTGAGAAATCCATCAGAATGCATCTCTCTTTATGATATGAAAATCAAATGAAAATCAAT
>NC_142930.1:106924919-106937419 GCF_046866305.1 Octopus bimaculoides | reverse complement strand
CAAAGTTCAGTTCGTTAGTGTAGCGAGTTGTAATCTATTTTATTCTAAAACAGAATCAACATTAAACGAAGTTATGAATCCTAAAAATTTAGATACAATTGACTAAAGGAGAGGGAAAACATGAATAAGAAAGTAGCAAAAACAGAAATAGCAACAGCACTATAAATGACAGCAAAAAACCCACTAAGACCAGCAATAATAATAAAATCATCATAATTATCAGCAACAAATTTAACAGCCTGAATAGTAGTAATAGTGACAACTATTGCGTCAATGTCATTATCATTTTTGGTTCTGCGCCGCAAATTACTTTGTTAGTTGATTTACTCATATAAGTAAATTTGATTACAAATAAATTTTATTAGAAGCTCCATATTTGATGGTGTTTGCTGCATTGAAATTTTTTGTTATGAAAGTGTTATATAATGGTGACTTTATATTTTAGTCATCAGACGTCGGCGGTGGTTCGTGATTTATGCGTCTTAGAGAGATCATATTTCTTCGTTATTTTTTCATAAAACTTCTGATATATTTTATTTATGAGCAACAAGGGAATGAAGAAATTATAAATGAAAATATATGAATGGGAGTTATTTCTAATTTGGTAGAAGATAAATTCTCATTAATATTCTGGGTAGTCAATAGAAAGTAGTCAAAGTACCACTAGAATGATTCTCGTGATGTTAAAATTTAATTGATATCCCTCTACCATCATCGTGATATATGTGAAGGGTATTCATTATACGTAAGAAAGTCGTATGACATCACTGTAATAAACAAGTCATTTTCATCAAGATTTCGAATCAAGATGGAAATGAAAATTTAGGTTATATGGTGAAATTAAAAATAACAAAATTGTAGTCTTCATAATTACCCTAAACTCTGCAAAAATTATATCATCCGTGTAGCAAAAGTAAAGATATAATTACCAGATAATAGTAAACACCGGCATCTTTCGACCCTGTATTATGATTCTTAACCAATGACAATATTGCCAGAGAGAAGACGAAATGTTCAACTCTGAACTCAGATTATTTTGTTAAACAGATACCCCATTGTGTTGTAGGTAGTATTCTTTATGGAACATATCACTGTGCTGCAGAATGTCATTGTATTTTGTTGATTGAATGAATTATGCTGATTGCATATAATGAAAGCTGATTAAAAGTTTATGACAGGAAGGAAAGAAAGTGAGAGTAAAGGAGGGAGAGTGACTCAGTGTTTGAAAGCGAGACAATTTTTAATCAGTTGAGTATCATATACTTTCATGCATTGAAACTATAAGAAAAGTCGGCTTCTTAACTCAGACATCTTTCTTCCTGTCGTTTCATATACAAAGATTATCTAGATGTGAAGGGCTTCTTTGTCCATTAAAAAAAAAATTAAGATGTTAGTTTGAGATTTGTGAGATAAATATGGTTGGTATTCCTAACAGGCAAAAGAACTTTGTAGAGATTCCCTCGTTAGCTTATATAAATATATTAGTGCATGAGATCCTTTAAATTAAGGTTGGTCATAGCTATTTTTATAGAATGGTGCTGAACTACTCCGGTTACCGAGAAAATAAATACCAGCAACGTAATCATAAAAGCTTTAAAATGTCTGGCATAGGTATTGACTGCTTTTATATTCATACAGCTATCTATATCTGTTAGAAAGTGCCTCGCAGCAGGAAGTTCTAATGACTTAACAGTATTATAAGAAAGGATATATTTTGGAAGGGTTTGAAAGAGTAAAACTGAAATGAACAATGAAATAATGCAAGAACTAAAATGTTGGCAAATTGACAATAGTAATATAAATTTGAATGATCAATAATGATAATATTTTACTCACAAAGACAATCTCCCTCAAAAAGTTGATTAAGTAATCATTCAGTTTCCAACACCGATAGAAATAATGCCTGTCAGGTTAAAAGGATAAGTTCAAGTTAAATAAATGGCATAAAATCCTGTAAATAGAGAAGAAACGATGCCAAATATTACTCAATAGAATAATAATTTACTTGCGGCCGAAGTCGATAGAAAGTAATTAATGTCGATATATGGGTCACAAATCTTTATAGGTAGCCATTGTATGTAGACAAAACTGATATTTAAATAATAATAGAGTAGGTTTAATTATTTTATTCTCGTCAGGCTTCGTTAGCGTAAGTATAGCTGTTACTATTGATTGTTGGCTCCGTAGTAACAGATTACCATATAGACATGTTCGTAAAACGCACTGAGTGGAGAAGAGAAACGAAATTAATTGATAATTTAAGCATAAAGAAATGCTAGCCAGATATTTAAAATGATATAACAATGGGTTTGATTGGTTCTAATGACTTCAGCACGATGATTAGAAAAAAGATTAGGCGTTCAGGTGACATCTGAACATATTTTACCTAAGCAAAGCAAGAGAGAGAACTCCGAACGGCTTAACTAAATAAGGAGGACATCTTAATAAACGCAAATTGAAATGAGAACCAGATAAGAGAATAAGAAAACCAAACTGGACCGAGCCTACAATGAACCTCTATTCTTCTAGATCGAATTGTTAGAATAGCAACGAAATTTCCTTCATTACATGTCCCACCGTTCTAAAAGGGAAAGACAAATTAGTTAAGGCATACTTTAGTACTTACTAATTAATGTAATGTTCTTGAGCAAATCCCTTCATTTTATGCTGTTCTAACTAGCTGGGTACTGGTGCTGCCCCCTCTCTCCACAGTGATTAGATGCCTAATATTTTATTAGGTCAACGATGAGAGGGACAGGTGGGTGTCTATATCTGTTACCACTGCATGTGAACCTAAAACAATTAGCAGAAGTATGGTACACACATGCTTCCTTACTCGTTCGTAAGTGACGGCTCCTGTACTATAAGCATGCATGCATGTTACATACGTGAATATATACACATGCATACACATATATATGTAAGCTGATTGAAAAATTTCCTTAACATTTCAATGGTCTCTCTATATATATCTTTATCTTTATCTATCTATCTATCTATCTATCTATCTATCTATCTATCTATCTATCTATCTATCTATCTATCTATCTATCTAGCAACATATCTGGACGGACGCTAGTCAAATGGTCTCCACGGAAGTTGGCTATTTTTGCATGTTTAAAAGTTTAATTGTCGAAAGTTTTCTGTTTAAAAGTTGTGCAACAACATTCACTTCAAAACTTGATAAATATTTACATAGAATTTCGTCCATGTGTGGGCGAAATTTCCAAAATTTTGAAGGCTTTCGTGGATTTATTTTAGCCATTTTTCATTTCGAAAATGGCGACTGGAAACCACGAGGCGCTGAAAACAACAAGAAAACTTCCCTAACTTACTGCTACCATTAGCCGCTGAACCTGACAGCTTGAACGCCGCTGTCACCACCACCACCAACAACAACAACAACAATAACAACAGCAAAACTTATGCCGCAAAGCCATCCACCACCACCGCTACCAAAGACACCAACTCTGCCGTCAACACCAACATCACCACTACAACTTCCGCTGCTACAACTACCTCCTCTGGTACACAAATGATCCGTTTGCTGCCAACACCCGTTAAATGGAGCGCTGAGCATTCCGTGGTTGACGATGCGCAGACATGCGCTGAAACTGCAACATCTTCGGCTCTACGTAGACGACTGTGAACAGGTGTGGTTTGTGAGGCGCGCTTTCCCGCAACTCGTCTCCATTACCGAACTGCAGTCGTGGATCAAAAAGAGAGCGAGGAAGGGCGAATGGCACCGTGAGTGTCCCGTTGCTCTCAAGCAACTATGGCGTCTCTGGTCGACCTTGTGCGACTGCAACACAACCAAAGCATTCTATTGGGGATTAGTGGAGGGAAGGTACGTCGACGATCTCGGAGCGAGAAACACGGGGCCAACCTGCCCGAGATGCGCTCAAAGCGCCGAAACGGTTCTGCATGCACTCTTGTAGTGTCCAACTATTTCCGACCTATGAGTGTATGTCGAACGACTGCTACCGCGTGGGGGACGAGTCAGTTTATCAACCGAGTCTATCGTGAATATTGTCGCGCTTCCTTCCTTGAATCGGGAAGGAAGAGCCATTTTCATTGTACTTGTGGCTATGGCGAAAGAATGTGCATGGTGGACGCGTCTGAAAGGTCTAGAGACAAACACTTTTCTCTCTGGTAAATCTCTCATCAACTTCTTCAAGTATCATTTGAAGAGGAAGGTGAGAGTATAGAGGGACGTTTGTCTAGTGAATGTTTCAAAAAAAGATGGGTGAATGTAGCAAGGATGGCACATGTGAGTGATGGAGCCACCTTGAGCGTAATCATATGAACCAGAAAAAGAAATGAAAAAAGAGAGTCACTTACTGTTATGTGATTTTTGCTTGACATTATTGCCCGAGGTTACCGTGATCTTTTACGTAGGCTTTTCTCTCTACGGATAAACTTAATCTGTTTTCCCTTTTACATTATGATATTTCTGTTTTACACGATCCCTATTGACCGGCTTAATTTTTTCCTTTCTTTCCACGATCCCTTTTGATTGAAATTTTATCCCACTTTTTTTTCTTTCCTTTCCTAAAAGAAACGCTCTACTTTGTATTTTGTCTCTCTGTGTTCAGCTGTGTGACTAATAAAGAAACATATCTATATAAAGGTTTAGTTGGCCGTGCATACCTGGTTTAACTGCTTGGAGTGATTCTGGTAAGCGGTAGTCAGGGCAGTCGAACAACTATCCTGCTATCTCTGAGCCATGGTTAACAAGGGGAATTGGATCCGGTGAAAAATGGTGAATTCAGTTGGGGAAAAAAGCGAATGTGCTAAGTAGCTTGCTTACCGACCACATGGTTCCGGGTTCAGTCCCACTGCATGGCACCTTGGGCAAGTGTCTTCTACTATAGCCTTGGGCCGACCAAAGCCTTGTGAGTGGATTTGGTAGACCGAAACTGAAAGAAGCCCGTCGTATATATGTGTATATATATATATATATATATATATATATATATATATATATATATATATATATATATATATATATATTTATTTATTTATTTATATGTATGTGTGTTTGTGTGTCTGTGTTTGTCCCCCCTCCATCGCTTGACAACCGATGCTGGTGTGTTTACATCCCCGTAACTTAGCGGTTCGGCAAAAAGAGACCGATAGAATAAGTACTAGGCTTCCAAAGAATAAGTCCTGGGGTCGATTTGCTCGACTAAAGGCGGTGCTCCAGCATGGCCGCAGTCAAATGACTGAAACAAGTAAAAGAGTAAAAGAGTAAAGAGAATGTAATGAAGAAGTTGAAGGTGGGAGGGTGAGATATAGACTGGGGGAGACGAGACGTACATTAACAATCTCAACTTAATTCAATTGACAACCATTGTTAATCAGTTTGTATCAGTGCCAAAATTACTTTTGAATACAGGCGCACACTCATACACATCCAGGTACACATACATGCGCGCTCACAGACTCACATACTGGTAAATTCATGCAAATACATATGTATACACTAGAGTATATACATGAAACTAATTAAGATATATATATATATATATATATATGTGTGTGTGTGTGTGTGTGTGTGTGTGTGTGTGTGTGTGTGTGTGTGTGTGTTTTGAGGGACACTGATGTTAAACAAGCGGATTCACGTGACTACTGGTCATCTCGATTAAGCCTGGCGCTAGATATTAATCATGGAGTCACAGAAAGTGGAACTAGTTTAAGCATTTATCACTGTAATACATTGACATACAGATGTCTTTTTAGGGTAACATCATTTGTCATCCCATCAACCGAAACATTGATGGGATGACATCATGCAGATCTGCAGAATCATGCAGATCTGCAACAACACTATATAGACATCCGAGAGTTGTCGATGAAAAGACAGAAATGCTATGGACAACGAGGAAGCACAAGGAAACGGCAATAATTTGTGAAAATAAAGCAATCACCATGTGTGTGTGTGTGTGTGTGTGTGTGTGTGTGTGTGTGTGTGTGTGTGTGTGTGTGTGTTCATAATAACATCCATATACATACGTCTTTAGATATTAATGTATAGAGCACATAAAGATTTATGTATATCGAAGCATGGGTTTTATTTCTGTATATATCTAACATTGAATCTATATTACAGAATTACATAAAATATTTCATCGAGCATTAAGCACGTCTGCTTTGTATGATCACTGGATTATCCACCATCTTTACAACGATAATTTTCTACGTACACACCTATGTTACTAGAGTAGCTATAAATAATTATAACGATATATATGCTGATAATGATAACTCTCAGCGTTCCTCATAAAAATACTCCACTTATTCTACAAACAGCTCATCAATCAGTTAGTTGTTTCATAGTCGTCTGAAATGTGTAAACAAGATTTCTTATTCGATGCTAGTAAACTGTACAAAAATTAATTGCTATAATAAATAAAATTCCACATTTTTATAGCAGCAGTTATTTTATTAAAATACAGATACTAAAGAAAAGACTGTCTATCTTTCTGATTGTTTAAAAGTTTGTGAATACTGAATACTCGTCCAGCAGTCGAACGTTCATTCATAAAACCTTGTGTTTTAGGACAAAATGGCATAAGCTAAAAACTTATTGTGAACGGATCCCAAGGTGCCACGCAGTGGGACTGAACCCGGAACCATGTGGTCGGTAAGCAAGCTACTTAGCACATTCGCTTCTTTCCCCAACTGAATTCACCATTTTTCACCGGATCCAATTCCCCTTGTTAACCATGGCTCAGAGATAGCAGGATAGTTGTTCGACTGCCCTGACTACCGCTTACCAGAATCACTCCAAGCAGTTAAACCAGGTATGCACGGCCAACTAAACCTTTATATAGATATGTTTCTTTATTAGTCACACAGCTGAACACAGAGAGACAAAATACAAAGTAGAGCGTTTCTTTTAGGAAAGGAAAGAAAAAAAAGTGGGATAAAATTTCAATCAAAAGGGATCCGTTCTGAGAAAATCAAGGAATTTAAAATTATTTCTGTTTTCATCTGAAATTTTTTCTTTCTGTTTCATAGGTACAGACCTGGCTGTGGGACAAGGAGCTTCCTTCCCAACCGCATGATTGCAGGTTCAGTCCCACTGTGTGGCACCTTGGGTAATTGTTTCTACTATAGCCTCGGGCCGACCATTGCCAATGACTAGTAATATCACGAAACCGGTATGCTTGTAAATCTCTTTAATAACTCACAATAATGACTTTTATTACCTTTATTCCTACCTCAGTTCATCTAATTGTATATATGTATCGTTACATTTCATAAAAAGCCTTTACTTTTTTTGATTTCCAATGTGCATTTTCTCTTATTTTTCTGCTTACTTTCCCCTTACATTTCCACGGGTAGTTTCTATTTTGTTTTTAAACATATTTCTATTATATATATATATATATATATATATATATATATATATATATATATATATATATATATATATGCATGCATGCATACACACATTATTAGACTTTACACATATATTTATCAATCTCAAACACTAACATTGACTCTATATATCATAGACACACAAACATTCATGAACACGAACGCACTCATACACACATGTATGCATACATGCATGCATACATGCATGCATACATGCATACCTACATACGTACAGACGCACACTCACAAACCCACAGACCTATCGTACACGGATACACAAAGCGGTACCATTACTGTAAGACAGAAAGTTAATTATATGGTTCATTAGACCGATATACGGATATACCAATATATTTATTGATTGGTGGCTTGACAGTCATAAATATACTACAAAAATGATACAAATAGATTGACTGTTAGCTTGACACACTGAAGGATAAACTGACCAACAGATATAGCGATCATTTGTTAAAGCTTAATACTTGGTTGTACACATAGTTGGAAGATCGAGTATATGTGCATATATTTGAGGATTTCGTGTGAGTATATGAGTATATACGTGTATATATATATGTATGCTTATATATGAGTATTTGAGCATGTGCATGTAAATATATATACAATTGTGTATGTGTGTATGTTTGTATATACATATATATATATATATATATATATATATATATATATATATATATATATATATATATATATATATATATATGTGTGTGTGTGTGTGTGTGTGTGTGTGTGTGTGCGTGTGTGTGTGTGTGCATATGTTTTTCATCCTGCTGAGCCCTTAATCCATATACACTTTTTCTCTCTCCGATTTTTTTTCCTCTTAATCCAATCTGTCGAAGAGCCTAGGTTCGAAATGTCAAAGAATTTTCCATTCCTCCCGAGCGTTAAACTAATGCAGTTTCTGGTTGTTCCTTCACCTATCTTCGTCTTTTGTTTTCTGTAAACTTGAACTATATGTGTGTGGGTATATGTATGTGTATGTGTCTGTCTGTACGAGTGTGTACGTACATATGTGTATACGTATATACGCATGTGTGTTTTCGTGTGTGCAACTGCGTGACCTAGTCCTGAGAATCTTGGGCTTGCATTCGTAAGATTGTGGTTTCGATATCTGGAACGGATTGTGGGCTGAATTCTTCGAAGCAGTTAAAGTTGTCCCAGTCTATTCACCTAAAATGAGTACCTACCGAGTGTTACTGCCTCTCTCTCTCTCTCTCTCACTCTCTCTCTCCCTCTCCCTCCTCTCCCCTCTCTCTCTCTCCCCTCTTTCTCTCTCCTCTCTCTCTCCCCTCTCTCTCCCCTCTCTTTCCCCCCTCTCTCCCCCTCTCTCTCTCCATCTCTCTCCCCCCCTCTCTCCCCTCTCTCTCTCCATCTCTTTCTCCATCTCTCTCTCTCCCCCTCTCCCCCTCCCCCCTCTCCCCCTCTCCCTCTCTCTCCCCCTCTCCCCTCCCCCCTCTCTCAGGGTCCAGTGATTGCCAATGTCTGCCAGCTACAAGCACCTAAATCAACGAATACCTAGTATATGCTGTCAACCGATTTCTGCTTGAGAGTGATGGCAATGGGATGCACATTCACACTCACACATAGACATTCACACGCACACACAAACACACACTAACACATACACACATACACACGCACGCACGCACACAACAATGATTTCACATTGCTCTACATAATACTCCACAAACGAACCGACAGTTATGTACCCGTCGCTTCCTTTCAAGCCCTCTCTTTTCCCCCTAGTTTTCTCCCTTTTCCCCCCATTTCTTTTCCTTCTTCTTCTCCTTCTACTTCTTCCTCTCCTTCTACTTCTTCCTCTCCTTCTACTTCTTCCTCTCCTTTTACTTCTTCTTCTTCTTCTTCTACTTCTTCCTCTCCTTCTTCTTTTCTACTACTACTACTACTACTACTACTACTACTACTACTACTACTACTACTACTACTACTACTACTACCATCACCCAATATTAGCGTGATAATATGGTATATACCACCCAATATTTTTGGAAGAATTCTTACGATACATTTCCCTTATTCTCAGAAAACGGTGATACTTTTTAGGAATATATACCAACAGTTATGCACACGCCGCTTCCTTTCAAACCTTCTCTTCCTCCCCTCCTTTTCCCCCTTCTACCCCTCCTCCTCCTCCTAGTAGTCTTCTTTTTCTACTACTACTATTACCACCATCAGCCAAAATTAGCGTGATGATATGATATATATTACCCAATATTTTGGAAGAAACCGAACAAAACAGTTTCCATAATCCCAGGACACGATAATTCTCCTATAATACTTCTTAGGAATGCCTCCCTTGTTTGCATCAGTGTGAAATACAAACTGGATAAAAATCACTTTTCTTGAAAATGCTGAACAACATTGAAAATATGTTGAGTAACTTCTCCTTTACTTTCAATGTAACAGTAATGCTTTCTCTACTCTCAGTTCTATTGCTTTCGCATTCGATTTTCTGTCCTCCTATTTTGTAGTATAAGGTAACATCGTAAATTTTACATGAATCTTATTTCTTGTTCTTCCTCTTCTCTCCTTTTTCTTTACCTACCTTTCATAAATGCTGTAACGCGAAACATTAGGCTCTTTTCAATCACTTATTTAAAGTATTTGTTTCCTGTGTACTTACTCCTTGTTATTATCTCGATTGATTTTCATATTTTGTGGCATGTGCAATACCTATCTAACTCATATATATATATATATATATATATATATATATATATATATATATATATATATATATATATATATATATATATATATATATATATATATATATATTTATATATATATATATATATATATATATATATATATATATATATATATATACATATATATATATATATACACATAAAAAGAGAGAGAGGAAGAGAGAATATTTATAAGGCTTTCTTGATACACATGCAATATTTTGGGAAATACGCGCAGGAGTGCCCGTGTGATAAGAAGCTTACTTCCCAACCACATGGATCCGGGTTCAATCCCAGGGCGAGACACCTTCTGCAATTGTCTTCTACTATAACTTCGGGCCGACAAAAGACTGGTGAGTGGATTTGTTTCGGAAACTGAAAGAAGCCCGTCATAAATATATATGTATGTGTGTTTGTCTCTGTGTGTTTGTGTGTGGGGGTGCATCCATGCGTGTCTGTGTCAGTGTTAGGTCTCCCACCAGCTCTTGACAACCTGCTTGGTGTGTTTGCATCTTCGTAATTTAGCCGTTCATCAAAAGCCACCGATAGAATAAATACCAGGCTTGAAAAAAAAAAAAAAAAAAAACTGGAGTCGATACATTCAATTAAAATTCTCCAAGGTGGTGCTCTAGCATGACCGCAGTCTTATGACTGAAACAACTAAGAGAATAAATCTAAATTTATAAATTATATGTGAAAATCATCAATAAAATATAGACTGACACACATTCCTGAAGTTCTTTCAAACGCTTTTCACTGTTTTCTGCTACTGAACCACACATGTTTGAATACCTAAAACCAGTAATAAGCGATTACACAAAAACATTTCGCGTTGAGGCACACTACGTGGCGCTTTGGGCAAATGTTTTCTACTATAGATACATAAATATGATACCTTTCAGTTTGCGTTTGTCAGCCACAACCGCTTGATAACTGATGTTGGTGTGTTTACGTTTACGCAACTTAGCGGTTCAGCTAGAGAAGCAATAGAATAAGTGCCAGAATTTTTTTAAAAATTAAGTACTGGGGTCGATTCGTTCGACAAAAATTCCCCAAGGCAGTGCTCCGCAATGGCCGCAGTTTAGTGACTATGGATTTTCGCCTGTGTGCTCACTGATTCCTCAAGCATGTACCATGCTGAACCTGTGAACAAAGTTTGAAACTTCACCGAATACGGCCGGCTCATTCAAAATAAAAACCGTCGTCATGCGTACTTTTTCTTCTGTGTGTGTGTGTGTGTGTGTGTGTGTGTGTGTGTGTGTGTGCGTGTGTGTGTGCGTTCGCGCGTATATATATATATATATATATAGATAGATAGATAGATAGATAGATAGATAGATATCCCATATATGTGTATGTACGCATCCTTTCTTCCTGAAGTTTTTTTAAAAAATTATTAATAACATTTATTTCTTACTGAGATACACTTTCTTCCTTCTCTCTCTCCCTCTCTCTTTCCCTATACATTTCTATTTCATCTCCTTTCTAAAGAAAGACGTACTTCCGAAACGTGAAGCCACTCAGTACGCAATTTATTACTTTATTCGTTTGTTATATTTTAATAAGTTAACAGAGTCACTTACGATCGATAGCTAAAGGGAGACAATCCCTTGTTGTTGACACTGCGTAGTGAGGTACTTTCCTCCTCCATTTTCTAGCCACCAACCATTCCTTATAGCGGGGCACCAACGAGGTGATTACAAAATTTAATACCAACGAGGGGAGAGGCAGATCAAGGTTCACCCAATTCAACATGGTCGATATTTACCCGTCTATATCAAAAGGGTTACTGGTCAAGGCGCTTTCCTTCGCTAAGGGCTTCATTGACGTTAGCGACAGGGATATCGCTGTCCTTATGCACGTCAGGAAAACAGTGTTGTTCAATAAAAGTTCTACCTTGGTCAAGCAATCCGACCCTTTGACGTAGCGATGGAAGCCTACAACAGCGCTCTTGTATGTGACCTCATCGGGTTGTATATCCTTGATACCCTTAAAAAAGTTCCCCTCTGTCCTCTTTTGTCTCTACAGAGATGACGCCCTGGCGTCTAAAGCAACAAACGGACACACCCTAGACAGGCTTAGGAAAGTTCCGATTAGGACAGTTGGCTCCATGGGACTGAAAATTACCATCGAGACCAACCTCACCACCGAAGACTTCTTAGACGTCACGCTCGACTAGGACTCCAGTATACACAGGCCCTAACCCCCCTACTATAACGAGGCTCTAGCTGCTAGCGGATTTAGAGACTGCATCTCCTACATGCCGGACCCGAACAGAACCGGCAACAGCACCATCGCCAGAGATAACAATAACAACATTAACGACAACATTGACAGTATTCCTAAAAGAAATAGCAGCAGACCCATCACCAATGAGATCTACAA
>NC_142930.1:106899919-106919919 GCF_046866305.1 Octopus bimaculoides | reverse complement strand
GTTAGTTATTCTTAAAGTCGCTAAAATTACTTTTAAGTACGAATTGAAAAATAAATCTTTTTTAGAACACAGAAATTCGACCTTGATAAACCTATAAATAATTATGTGCAAATATTCAGTTGAAAAAAATAAGTCGAAAGTTTTTTAACTCAATATTTCAAAAACATTTTTGGGGTGGATCAAAGGTCCTTTCCGAGCCGTAGACTCATAAGGCCTGGACTCTGTAGCTTATATAATCCAGCATCCCTGAACAGTACGCCGCTCTGTAGCGGGATTACTAATTCTTGCTAGCTGAGTGTACTGGAGCAACGGGAAGAATACAACGCAACGTCCAGTTCAGGAATCAAAACAACAATTTTAAGGTCATGAGTCAAACACCCTATCCACTAAGCCACGCGTCTTACACACGCGCGCACGCTCATACACACACGCACGCACACACGCACACGCGCGTGCGTATATATTTGTATATATATTGTCAATTTAGCAACATTGTTACCAATACCTTGAGCATATCTATACAAATATCATAGCATATCGAATATATTTGATAGTTTGAAAGCATTTATTTCATTATTCACAAGAGAGTTTTTATAAAACGCTTTCAATTGGAATGCATTTGCTTTCGTGCTGGAAATACCTTTACTGGGAAAAAAACTGTTGAAAATGGAGTTGTTATTGAGATATCTTGCCAAACTTACATCCTCTCGGAAGCAATCTTGACTGCAGACCTGTTCGTCTGGATCACTTAGCCAATTGGCACGAATGGCTCACAACGTCAGAAAATGCTTATGTATTCCTAGTAATCTTTGAATATTTGCCACACTATTCTTTCATTCCATGATTTCTTTTCTCCTCTGTAATTCTCAATTTCTCCACCACTCGTTTTCTCTGTATATATCTAATATACTGTATAACTGACTACTATGAGATATACTTTTTTGCTTTTTATATTTTTTTACCATTTATTTATAAATAACTGCAACTTATTCAGCGTCCAATCTTATGAGTTTGTGAAGACAACTTTATACTATTTTAATTTGCACACTATTCGAGCGCATATTTACTTTCCTTCTTTTCCATTTCCTGTTATCCTCTTAGTCTTCAGTTCTTAATCTTTTTATAAAGGTTTCTGAACTTTTTCGTTGTTATTTCCAATACTGTTAGTCTATCTTTCTCTAGAAATAAGAAAATATTCTATGTAGGAATAGAACGAGATAAAGTATTTAATCAATGCATTTAATACAATCAAAACAACATCATGCCAAACAAACAAAATTATACAAGATCTATTGATCGATATGACTAGAGTTAATACAGGGCTCTTCAAATACATATTTGGAAAGGATTCAATCAACAATCTATGCAAAGTGGTGGAAATTCTGCCAGGGAATAACTATAATTCCTTTAGATCTACAGACGTGTACATCTTTGAGTTCTTTAGAACAAATTTGACCTCAAAATAAAAATCAAATGAACTTAATGAGATACGAAATGAAAAGAACTTGGTGAAACTTGCAAATTGAAAAAGTAATATCGATCAATGTAATATTGATTATTATTTATAATACTGGCAAGCACGTATTACATTTTAATAAAACCAACTACTACCAGGGATCAGAATATCTGATAAGCTGTTAAGATGTAAATAGTTGCTACACCGTCGCTGATTACTGATGTAGTAATAAACTTCTTTTCGTGATATTCAAAGATTAATATGTAAGATATCAACTATGGCATTCTAATCTTTAAATACTGCAGAAGAAACAAACTCCATCTTTATACTATTATATGATTATTATATCTAAGTAAGTTAAACCAATGCAGATTCCAACGAACTGTCTAAAAACATGAAAGACATATTGTCATCGGATTTGAATTCATTCAGCGAAAGCTGGAGTCAATGTCTCAAGTCATTCTAACTCAAACATTCCACCAGCTGCACCAAAACTATATCTTCAAAAAGATGATCGACTTGAACAGTTTTTATCGTATATCTAATTAATCAGGGTTGAGCTGAGCAAAATGAACAATAAGAGCGGCCTAAATGATCTATTCTACTCAACAGCAGGTTAATATCGAGGGAAAACAAGTTTGGTCTTATTAGAGTGTATAACTGCATTTTACGAATTGGTCTTAACATATACTACATATAACTGGAGGGCAAGGAATCACTAACTATTATTAGCAACATGATAAAGAAGGAGAATATGAAAAAGATAAAAAGGATCGAAATAATTATATATATAGCATCAATATACAAAGGATATACTTTAAAATCAAGGGAAAGACTTAAGCAGACATTGTTCGCAAAAGTATGCAGAATAAGACTTAGAAATATATAAGCTTCAATGAAAAGTTAATTGAATTGAATTTTAAACGGAGCGTCAAAAAAAGTCATGAATCATAGAACAAACTGCATGAACGGAATTCAAGCCAACTGGAACGAAATCTGGATCAAAAATTTTCAGCAAAATGAATAAACAATTAAACAATGACAATGAGTGAGAAAGAATATGAAAATATTAAAACGACACAAGCAACGCCCTCTGGAGCCGGCAAGGGCGTGTACCGATACTTTAAAAACTGCAAACGACGTGAATACCCTTGCGATTAACTAAATGAAGTTCTTGACCAGTACTCATGAGTCTGTAATAGAAGCATTCAACTAACTGATAATTCCACCTGAATAAATGTTTAAATGGTTAATAGACGAGAAACAATCAATTCCGCAAAAGAAAAATAACTGCAGACATTCACAAAACTATAAGACAATATTTTCTTTTTTTTTTTTGCCAACAATTTACAAAGCTATCCATGCACAACAGTCTGACTATTCTGCTAGAGAACTATAATACCTTACTGTAAGAACAGAAAGGTGTCGGAGAGAGTTACAAATGTGTATGGGGCAGCTATTGATGAATCCGACTTTTATAGAAAACAAAAGTTTCACAGAAAATAAATTTTAATATGGTATGAATTAATTACCAAAAAGCGTTTGATAACATTTCACATTCTTCAAACTAGAGACACTTTGTATCAATAAAGTAGCACAAGGGTCAAGAGTTCCCCCATTTTCTGTCCACGAGCATGCAGTGGACGCATTGTTTTCAATCGACGTAACACATTATTGGCTACAAAAATATCAGTATATATGTTCTCTTTTATTTTAAAGCAATAAAGTGTTCCGTCTAGAAGTTCTATGGAAGGTTTCTAATGTATTTGAACTCATTATCTATGGAAAGTAGCTCTAATTCTTAATCTAATTCAGCCACCGAGTTTCTATCAACATGATCTACATGTGTTGATGCATTAAATTGCAAAGAAATCACAAAAGAGATGAAATTGAAAACTGAAATTGCAATAAATTCTTTGGATAGAATCTTTTATAGAAGGTGGTCGGAATGCATAAAATAAAAGGAGTTTAGAGAAGTTTGCACGATTGATCGTTGTAAAGGTTAAACAGTGTACATCTCTATTTTTAACAAACAATTTTTTGTTAAAGAAATCTAAAAGTATTACTAAAATTCCATTTTCATCATCATTTTTTAATTCAAAATTCACCTTGGGAGTTAAGCTACTTAGTAATTCCAAGGGACAATCCCCACTACCACCACCATTACAATTAATGACAACAATAACATCAAAACTAAAGTCGTCGCTCTCACTGCTGCTACAGTGCTTTCTCTACTAACACTACTGTCAGTGCACCCAAGTCAGCCACTTTTCCAACAAATATATTTTCTTCGTTTATAAGTATATCCCCAGAGGATAGAAATGTTTTAAAAGTCTACCTCTAGATTTTTCCTACATCCTGACTGTTATCCAGCCGCAGGCATATCTATTAATCAATTAATATACGTATCTATCTCTTTATCTATAAATGTGTGCTTTCAGATACCTATCTATCTATCTATCTATCTATCTATCTATCTATCTATCTATCTATCTATCTATCTATCTATCTATCTATCTATCTATCTACATACATACATGCATATATGGTTAGATGAAATATGAAGGATACATAGATTGATGTGAATGGAGATCGTTAGATACATGCATAATTAGATAGCCAGACACACTAAATATATGCATATAATGTTTGGATGTGTGTGTGTGTGTGTGTGTGTGTGTGTGTGTGTGTGTGTGTGTGTGTGCGTGCGTGCGTGTGTGTGTGTGTGTGTCCGTCCATCTATGATATATGTAGTAGTAATCCGACATGTTGACTGCAGATAATTTTCTACTCTTGATTACTGTTACGATCTTCTATAATAAGGTGCCGCTTCACGTTTATTAAAAAAAAAAAGATACATTGTTTTCATTTCTATATTAAGAGCAAACTTTTAGGGGATGTCATTCATTATAAGAAGAAGAATGTTGACTTGACTAACTTCGACACCATTATTGTGTCTGTATGTAGGCATGAATGCAAGTATATGTTTGTAGATTTGTATGTGTGTATGTATGCTAGCACGCGTGTATGATCGGATCTATGTATTTATTTTCCTGGGCAAAACATTAAATTGCATGGAGTTGTGAGACCTTAGATCTTCTGGAGTTTGGGAGAAAATTGAGCTACACCTTATTCACAACTACTGTCATGTTCGTTCTATTCCTCTGTGATAGTGCTTGTCAAAGATCCCCAATTATGAGTCAAATGGCAAAGCAAACAGGACACGGAGTAGTCCATATCCCTTGTAATGTGTCGCAAAACCCCTCAAATTTTAGGACTTGCCTGAATGTCAGGTGAACCATGCTCCTGATTAAGTGTCAAATAAGTACTGTTCATCAAATCTAGCTCACGAGAGCAGGAGACTAGCAGCGTAAACTCTAAATAAACTGGCAGAAAGCAACGGGAAACCACTATTCTATTTTCCCCAATAATAAAATGGAAATATTTTGATAGACTGAGAAGTGAAATTGGCAGTCAAAATGTCACTCAATGAATGAAGATACAGCTCCTCCATCGACTACAGCAGCTGATGCGATATAATCTAATACAAGAACCATGCACTTATTCTGACCTTTCAGTATGCACTGAAGTTGCAAACTAATATGTTATGTAGTTTTAGCTGAACAAAACTTAGTTGAATGTGAAGTGGATTCGATTAGAAGTATCAGCAGCTGCAGTATAAAATTGATAATTGTTTTTCCCCATTGACTTATTCAGCTGCTCTCATGCATGTGAAGAAAACATAAATAGGTTCTCGTTTGTCTCTTCACTAATTCAATAAGATTCATTCATCATCCATTATAATGTTTCTGTTTCTCTGAACATGTGAACCTAAAGGTCTGGGATTGGAAATGGAGAAAGTAATCATTAATTTTCTAGGTTTCGACCGATCTGGTATTTTATGTTTTTACTGAATGTCATTATGGTATACCAGTAGGCCGGAGTAATGTTATTTGTCATTTGCACTAGACTTTCACTAAGTTTTATCTATCGCGAGTAACACTTGACGGAATGTGACTAAAACAAATCTCGTGATCAAACGCGATGGTCAGGTATCAATAAACATCTAGAATGCTGCTCCTGGAACCTAAAACATTCCCTCTACCTGAACATCCCATAACACACACACACACACACACACACACACACACACACACACACACACACACACACACACACACACACAAACACACATGAACACATATATACAAATTCATATAGTATAGATTAAACAGTTAAAAATTAAAAGGCACTTGGGTAATTATCGTCTACTAACATCATTAGTTCTTTAGTTTTTAGTTTACCGTAACAATATTTTTAAAAAATTTAATTTTGTTTTGTATCTTTTGTTTTGTTTGTTTCACACATGGGCATACCGGAGAACAGCCGTGAAGAATTTTAATTGAACGAATTGACCTCTGTACTCACTTTGTTTTTATAAATCTTGACATTTCTTCTATCGGTCTTATTTGTTGAACCGCTTATTAACGGGGACGTAAACACATCAACACCGGTTGTCAAGTGGTAGTAGGTAACAATACGAGCACAAACACATATATGAACGCACACACACATACACATGAACGCACACACACACACACACACACACACACACAAGGATTTAGTCGACCTGAGACTATAGTTGATGAAATTCATCCGTGGTGTCACGAAGTGGTAGTGAATCCGGAAGCATGCTTTTTAACATCTTCTGGTATTGCTTACTTAATGTTTATATATTTATTGAAAGCAAATCTCCTTTAAGAAAAATGATGAAGAAATTAAATATTTTGATGTACGCCTAGTAGATGACTTTTACTATCAACTCTGCTGACTATATTCATTTCTACAAAAAACTGCTACTATTAACAAAATAAAGTCGCTATTATATGGGTGATAATTTTTTGATCCTCGATTGCTTTTCATATAAAATCAATGGATCTTTTTGGTTTGACGGGCAACATTTTTCATTAATGTTTTATGTAATATTTTTGGTACCGAAACACTTTCAAACTTCGTATACTTGTACATTTTGTATTTTAGAACAGATAGAAAAATTTGTATTCGAAGTTATTTCATGTAAAAACTTGTCGTATTTCGGTAATTTCAACCAATCACTGACGTCTATTGAGGCGAAAACAATTAATGGCGTGGAATGTAAACAACGGTGTCATGGGATCTTTTCCCTTGAATAAAATTAGTGCCGTTGTTTGTCAACAACAACTACCCGTGTTACTCTTATTTATTACATCGTTCGTGCGTTTGTACTGGTTTTAGCTTTAGGGTTTTAGGGTTAGGGTTCAGGTTTTAGAGTTAGGGTTATTTTTAGGATTACGGTTAGGGTTATGATTATTTTTGCCATAACCTCACTCATAACCCTAACCCTAACCCTAAAACCCTAACCCTAACTCTAAAACCCGAACCCTAACCCTAAAACCTTAAACCCTTACTAGGGAATAATGATATAATTAAACAGGGAATAACACTCTTGACACCGGTAAACATTATTGTTTATAAAAAGAGCACTAACTGCATTCAGCTGAATAGACGTCAGTGATTGGTTGAAATTACAGAAATACGACAACTTTAACATGAAATAACTTATTAAGAACTAATTTTTGTTAAGAAGGCTAAGAGAAAAAGATGTTTTATATGACATATTCTACCAGTATCCCAAGTTTGAAAGTGTTTCGTTAAGAAAACAAGTGTTGTCCGTCAAACCAAAAAGATCCAAATCAATAACTCTGCTAAAATCCTGGGGAAATACATGAACATCGCAAATTCCAGCTTTTACCAAACCTAAAAGAATGGTATCCATCCTAAATGACAATAAGTATATTAGACTGAACGATAGAAAGCGTGTTTTATGTCATATCTTTAATTCTGATATTTGATGTCGATTCACTTGCGATTCAAACGCCTTAAGATATTAGGTTACTAATATTTTCTAATCTCATTTCTATCGCCAATAAATCTGTTGCCTTGTCCCTCAGTGAGAGGCCAGGACTATTTGATTCAAGAAAAGCAAAACCCAATTAAGGAGGAATTAAACCGATATTAAGTCGCAGTGTATGGATAAAATGACGCAAGAGTACATGTTTAATATGTACTGAATTCGAGAAAATAAATATTGATTGCTGAAGAAGAAACTGAAGACTTCGTACCAGATAATACTATAAAAGAAATAGTGAGGTTTCAAACAATATACTTTACTGATGCACCACTTGTTTGGTTATAACTTCCACACTAATCTATAACCGATTTCAGTACATATCAACATTTCATCATGTCTATATGTATGTATGCATGCAGGTATGTATGTATGTATGTATGTATGTATGTATGTATGTATGTATGTATGTATGTACTACGACTGTCTCTGTGTGCGTATGGTATGTGTGTATGTGTGTATGAGTGTGCGTGTGTGAATTCAATTTAATATTTCAAGTTCTATTATTTCTAGATTTTTTGTTACTAGTAAATTCAACCTGCCACACGAATTTATCACATTATTCATTTGTGTAATATCTTTTTTCTCATTTTTATTCTTCACACATTTGCTTCCATTGTCATTTTCACTTGACTCGTTGTTCTATTGTATTTTTGCAATTAATTTTATGTTCTTTGATTTCATTTCGTTTCCGTTACAACACATTTAATTGGTTGATAAGTTGAAAGGAAATGCTTCTTCCTAAAAAAAAAAAAACATCAATTCAGAGAACTAAAGTATTATTTTATCAAGTATCATATATCTCTGACGTTACTATATATTTGAACATCTTCACATTTAAATATCCATTATATAATATTGATTTAAACCAAACGTTAGACATTTGATTTACACCGAAAGCGTGAGATTTCTATATGATCGTTTTTTCTGCAACTATAAATTGTTGTTTAGTCCTTTCAGTGTCTTTATTCTCTTTCGTTGTTGTGTTTATGAGGCTGTATAGTCTATGTAACATAAAATATAAGCATTATGTATCCAGCTGCACATCGGGGCTACAAAATTGAAGCAGTATTTATATCTGTATAAAATGTTATTTACTTACGACACAACACATATAGTATTTCACTTTACCTATGTTTTTTATTCCGAGGAGGAAAGGAAGCGACCTAATGCTATGTTGCCAGGGTATGTATTTTGTATAATGCCTCAGAAAATAATGGATATTATTGCAGCTTATAGTATATCCCACTTGAGAAGATTGAGAATGGGGAGTGTCATTTTATCCTTTACATTTTCTTTCTTTTCTTTTTATAAATGCACAAGACCTTGTGTTTACGGTGTTGCACTCATAAAGTTATAGTTTCAATTACCCAACTGTGACATTGTGCTATTAAGCAAAACATTTAATTTCACGTTGCTCCAGTTCACTCATCAGCAATAAATGGAAAGTTAACTCACAACAGGTTAAGGTGGGAGTGTTGAACTCTTAAACATTTATGCCCGATGGAAACCGGATTAATTTATGACATTATGAATCGTTGAGTTCATTACAGATTTCAGTCAAAGCCTACTTCTATTCTTTCATTTTCGATGGGTTTTTCATATATTAATAACAAAAAATTAAAAGAAGCTATCTAAATAACTCAAGAATAGCATAAATATAAGCCGTATGCAATAAGACTTTCAATCAAATGAACCCACCCTCTTAAACATAATCCTAAGTCTAAGTTTTAATGACTTTCAAAGAAAAACAAGAATAATTTCAAGATATTAAGAATGATTTTCAAAAATTTCATTTACATGCTAAAGGAAAATTACCTTAGCCCGTTTTATTTTTTAAGACTACAAATAGTGTTAGCGAGTAATAAAAAATTTAGTTTAATTTATTTTGAGAAAGAAGAGCGATTCCAATGGTCTTTTGAGACCCGTAAAAATAATTTATTCAAATTAATGTAACTTTTATTCGGTTAACAATTAAGGAGAAGTTAAGTCACGGAGGCAGGACATCTGTTGAAGAATAATTGAGTAAGATACCTTTGAATAACAAGAAGGAAATTCAAGTGCTTGGCTTAACACATTTTTATGTCATATACTGTAAGATCAACAATTATGAAAACTTGAAACAATAGAAATTGAAGGGAGAAAACACGGAGTAAGTTGGCGGAAACATTGAAAAAAATGGAGTCGTGTCACATGAGCAGAAGGGTTGCAAACGTAAGTGCAGAGGTACCAAGGATCAACTTCTGATAGAGAAAACTGTACTTAGAGACTGCAAGAGGAGTAAAAGTAACTTAGCCATGTCATGGATCGATTATCGTAAGGCGTACGATATGATCCTACTTTCTTAGATTATGGAATGTATGAACCTATTTGGTATTGCATCGAATGTTGAGCGATTGCTTGGAAAAAATATGGCGGAGTGGAGGACAGAAGTGACAACATACGGTAGAAGTTTAGGGACAATAGAAATCAGGAAGGTCACTTTCCAGTGGGACTGCCTGTCTCCACTAATCTTTGTACTGTGCATGATACCACTAACACTGATTCTGAGGAAAGCAAAGGCTGAGTATGTATTCAAAAGCCGCCAACAAAATGTTAACTACTTGTTATTCATGGATGACCTCAAACATGAATCCCAAATCAGTTCCCTCGTTGATACGGTGTCTACTTTCAATGCTGATATTAGAATGGAGTTCGGACTGAAAAGGCGTGGTGTGTTAGTCTTGAAGAAAGGCAAAATTATATGTATGGACGGGATAGCGATACCGTCGGAGGAGGTTATGAAGCAGATAGAAGAGACGGGCTATGAGTACTTGGGGATATTGGAAAGGGATAAATTGTTGGTGAAAGAAATGATAGAAAATTTTAAGGTGGAGTACTTGCACAGACTGAGACTGATCCTTAAGTCGAAATTAAATAGCCGGAATAAGATTGCAGCTATCAACACCTGGGCTATTTAGATATGGAGCATAGGTAATCATATTGAGAGTAGACGAACTAAACAACTTAGATAGAACGACAAGGAAGTTGCTGATTAGATATGGGATATTCCACCCAAAAAGTGACACAGACAGCTTGTATGTACCAAGACAAAGAGGGAGAAGAGCACTGATTTTATGCAAATATAGCATTAGAGCAGAAGAAAACAACATATCATTCTATGTAAAAAAATGCCACAGAATCACTTTTATTGAAAGTAAGAAGGTCTGGTTTGTGTAGGATGGAAGATTACAAAGATAAAGCATTGTACAAGCTCTACTGAATGAATGAAACAGAAAATAGGTGGATAAAGAAAGGAATGCATGGACAATTTCATAGGGATATTGAAGATAAGATAGAGAAACAAGATGGCTATGGATGACTAAAACTTATTTAAAACCAGAAAGCTGGAAGTGGAGGTGCTAATCTGTACTGCCCAAGAGCAAGCGCTAAGAACAAATTGCATCAAATACAGAATAGACAACACATCAGAAAGTGATAAGTGCAGAATTTGTGGGGAAAATAGTGAAACTGTATTGCATATTACCAATCAATTTACGCCACTAGTCCAGAAAGAATACAAGAGATGTCATGACAATATAGTAAGGATTGTGCATTGGACACTTTACAACAAATATGAACTTGACAGAGTCAAAAAAGTAGTACGAACATAAACCCGGACGCATCGTCGATAATGATAATGTAAAGATCTTATTTGATTTTATGATACAGTGCGACCATGAGATGGAGAATAGGAAACCAGACATATTGTTAATAGAGAAAGAAAGCAAACGATGCTGAATAATAGAAAATAGCATGCCCAGCTGACAACAAGGTATGCGATAAGAAAGTAAGAAAAGTCAATAGATATGACAGGTTAGCTTGCGAGGTTAAGCAGTTGTGGTCGCTGAAAAAGGTGGTAGTAGTACCAATAAATGTCGGAGCCCTGGGAACAGTGAGTAAAAACCTTGAGAAATACAAGGAACAAATAGTGGCTGCAATAAGGGTGGAGCACTTGCAGAAAACAGCACTGCTTGGAACCGCTCCAATAGTCCGGATGGTACTCGTAAAATAAGGGGTGTAACCTTGTTGACTGGTAGTGAACAGCTGACATCGTATAGGCCAGACATTATACTGAAACACTTCAGACAAAAATCAAGCCTCCTCATTGATATGACTGTCCCAATCGACATAAATGTATCTGTCAAGACCTACCAAAAATTGAGTAAATATAAAAATCTTGAAATAGAAATTGGCAAAATTTAGAACCTCAAGACTAAAGCAATACCTGTTGACATAGGTGCCCTATAATGATAGCAAAAGGGGTTGTAATCTTAGAATGCCCTAGATTTGCCCAAAACCACTACAAGTGTTGGCAACATGACCATGTAGTGAAAGTGCTACACTGAAACTGTACGAACAGTGGGAGCTAGAGAGAGGCGAGACGTGGTATGAGCACAAACCGCAGAGAGTGGCGGAGTCGGAGACTAGCAAAATCCTCTGGGATTTCTCAATCCAAGCAGAGCATAACAGACCAGACCTAGTGGTGGTGGACAAGGTGCCCCACATATGTTAAATAGTTGACGTTGCATACCCCTTTGACCCACGAATATCAAGAATGAAGGCGAAAAGATAAAGACAACCCTCTTAAGTACCAAATAACCAGGCTATCGAAAATGAAGAAGGTGAAAACAGTGCCAATTATTGTTGGGTCCTTGGGAACAGTATCAGAAGTCATCAAGAAGAATTTAAATGAAATTGGACTAGAGTCTCCAGTATAACTGTTAAAAGGTTTTGCCTCCTTGACACGGTCAGAATAATCAAGAAAGTATTAAATAGCTGAAAAGAACGAATAGCATGGTATCGTGGAGTGCAGGTAGTAAGCACGTTATGCATGCAAGATTCCAGGAGCTCCAACAAAACCTGTGATAAAGAAAAAAAAATAATAACAACAATAACAACAACAACAACAACAACAACAACAACAACAATAATAATAATAATAATAATAGTAGTAGTAGTAGTAGTAGTAGTAGTAGTAGTAGTAGTAGTAGTAGTAGTAATAATAATAATAATATATACACTGGAAGCTATGCCAACACTATGGAATAACAACAGAAAAAAGATGGTATAAACACACGCCAGAAAAGGTCACAGAAAACGAGAAAGCAACCATACTCTGGGATATGCCAATACACACAGATAGAGAAATTAAGGCCAATAGACCAGATATAGTTGTCAAAGATCATAAACGAAAAAAATGCTTCCTAATTGATGTATCAATACCAGCAGATGATAACGTTTCCCTAAAAGAGATGGAGAAACTATCAAAATACAAAGACCTGGAAATAGAGGTAGCTCGAATGTGTAATCTAAAAACAGAAGCAATTCCTATCATAGTAGGTGCCTTAGGTACAATAAAAAAATATTCAGACAAATACATAACAAAAACACCAGGATTTACAAATACGTATAACATACAGAAAATTGCACTACTGGGCACTGCACACAACCTACGCAAAACATTTTCAATACAGTAACCATAAGAGCATCACAGCAAACCACAGCACATACCCAAGGCACACAGAGCTGCGCTCGGTATGAAGTGAAAGCACGCTATAGAAATAAAACTACTGAACAATAATAATAATAATAATAATAATAATAATAATAATAATAATAATAATAATAATAATGATAATAATAGACATTTTTATACTATTCGTTAACGGCAAATATGTGTTGCTCATAACAGTATTTTCTTACAATGAACTAAATTCATAGACGAAGAAAAATGTTATTTGGTAACATTTATAACTTTCTAGAGAAGATCTCGAAACCTAGACTCTAAGTCGATCTTTCTTTTATAAAACTCAGTAATTTAAGTGAACCATCAAATTTTCTTCTTCATTTATTGAACGAAACTTTGCCATTTCATTGCCTACATTATTGAAAAGACAGGAAAGAAATGGACAAATGACAATATATTGCCAGAAATCTAATATAAATATTCCGTGTCCTGTTTTTCCGATAATCATAAGAGTTGGCCAATGCACTGTAATTTTAATATCATTTCACAATGCAGACTTATTATATTTCTGGACTCTGTCCATTGGAAAAGAAACTGCAGACTATATTTTAGGTTATAGAATTAACATTAATTCTGATGACAGTAATGTTGATTCTTTCTAAGAGAATATTTTTAGACTAGAAAATACAGAGATTAAATTGTTGCAAAATGAGCATATATAACGCCTCAGTCCTTCATCTGTTGACAACGCGTTATATATGTTGTGATTAAAATGGAAGGGTATCAAAATCATAATAGCTTCAGAATATCTCGAACTGCTAAAGATGGCAACCAAATCTCCCTCAAATCACATATTCTCGAATATGCGTATATGCGACAAGACAGACCTCTTCCTGCTAGAAATAGACGCGATTTTTTTCTTAATTCGGACCCTAATATCTTATGTATATATGTATATACGAAGAAAGAATAGAAAAACTACCTGGTAGCTTGCTCCGAAAGAATAGCAGCCAAATTTCCCTTAAATCATTTTCTACTGTTTTATGTATCTTTTTATATATCCACTCAGCTGGGGAAAATGAGTAGTACCTCTGTTTCAAAGGGCCAGCTTTGTCATATTCTGTGTTACGCTGAATCTCTCTGAGAACTACGCTAAAAGTACGTGTGTCTGTGGAGTGCTCAGCCACTTGCACGTTAATTTCAACTGGAACCCTTGTTGTCGTAACCGACGGAGTGCCAGCTGTATATACTAGCCAACAAGAGAAATCACTGAAACTAAACTGGTCGCTCTTTATCAATAAGGCTACAATCTCCAGCTCGGAACCTTGCAAACCACTTCCGTACAGTTCTTTCGGATAGAGAAACATCACCGTAAACTGCGCATATTTCTTTGGTTGCTTGTGAGGCATTTTTCTCTTTACGGAAAAAGAAAAGCATCAAGTGCCGAAAATGAACTTTCTTATCTTCCATTTTAAAGGGTTACAGAATTAACACAGGCTATAGGAACATAAACGTTCTTCCACGAAAAGATAGATTAAATTGTGCTCTAAATGAAAGTGTAGTCAAATCCTATTTTATGAACTCAACCATGTTCTAAAATAAGTCGAAAGGTAAGCTACTATAAATCGGCACGAACTTCCCGGCCAACCCAATAGATGCATTGGATTTTGAAGTAGTTATTTCATAGTAGAAGTATATCAAGTTTTATTGTAGTGCATTTTAATGAAGAAAAGCTTGTAGGATTATAACTCGGAACAAATAAGTATTTAAATTTTGGTTTTGTCCAGACTTCCATGAAGTAAAAGACTGGAAAAAAAAAGACTCGAGAAAAGTGGCCCATCTCACCCATAAATGGATCGAGTGGAAGCTGTACAGAACAAGTTGGTTGGTAGGGGTTAATAAATAAAATAGAAGGCACCTACGAATCAGTGATGTTGCAGTAAGAACCACTGTTACAGTAGGCCAACTTATCCTTACATAAATTGCTTGGACCAAAAGCTTGCTAAAAGCAATCAGGTGCCAAATGGTGGTATTAACTAGAATAACAGTCTTATCAGCGTCCTCTGCCGATTTAGTTTTTGTTCTGTTTTCCAGTTCTGTTTTGTTTTTGTTTTCGTTTTGTTTTGTTTTGTAGTGGGGAGGTTTTAGCTTTTCTTCAAATAATCTATACTGTTTATTTTTTTCTCCATTTTCTGATAATTGTTTACCTCAGCCTTGTAATTTAATATTTGCAGGATTCCTTGAAAGTAGAAAACAGTTATTTTGTTTGTATTTGTATTAGTTTATCTTTGCTTTAATAAACATATTTACAATCCAACAGGAGATATGTTTTAATAGATTTCTAGTTGTAGAGTGCCATTATCTCCTTATGTTCGTAATAAATATATATATTTCGTCAGTTTGTTGCTGATGTATTCTAATTATAGTAATTATTTTCCTCAATCTTCTGTCTGCTCTTACTAAATCTCCAAGTTTTCAATTGACAGTATTATAATTACAATATTGGAACAGCTACAGAATTAATACGCATTACCTTATCTTTGACATTTAACTATGTTTTATGGGCAGATTTATTTAGCACTCATCACAGAAATAAAACTTAACATCAAAACGATTAAGAAAATAGCGAAGAAAATAAACTATAAGAAAAGACAGAAAACTGGCAAACATTTGCATGAACTCATAACCACGGAACAAATAAAACACTATACAAAACAGCAATACCAACACTTCTAAAAATGGCCACAGAACATGACAATAATATGTTTAGGTAATATATCCACACACCAAATAAATTTCTCGAGCAGTTTTTGAAAAGCTGCCACAAGAAAAAATTCAAACAAAGCAGGAACTCAAAACGTGGTAGTGTTTCTTTCACTACCCTTAAACAGTGTGGCTATCCACTATCACCTCAAGTGCGCTTCTTCAACTTCGCCCTCCTACCTTTTCTATCTGTGCCCATCAATCAATCTGTTTATCTATTTCTCATGAAATTTACCCCGATCTTTGGAAACATGCCCCCTGCTTATCCGCTCAAAATCTACTGAAAATAGATCCATCACTCATAGTTCCAAAATCCATGTGATGGAAAACATCTCCAGTATCATCTTCCTGAACATCTTGAATACTTCCAACTTCTAAATGACCAATAAGTACGGATTCCGTAACAGCAAATCTATTTGGGGGTCTTGTGCTGTCATTTACTAGTGATCCCTCACTCTTGAGAAATATAAATTCGGTGAAGAAAATGTCTGGCGCAATGATATTCAGGCTAAGCTACCAGCCTATAAACCTCATCCGTTTCATTCAAATTCTTCTTGTTAGTTTGCTTTATTGTAGTGTGTGCTGATTAGAACCTTTCTGATTCACACACAATTAATTCTAGCATTCTCCAAAGTTCAGTTTTCGTCCCTGAACTATCCTTCTTCTACATTATATATATATGTATGTATAGCCTGTCACATCTAACAATTCACACGCCTTCATCTTCACAGTCATAAATAGTTCAGCTGCAAACTACCGCTGACTCTACTAAATCCAAATGAGACCCACAGTTGGATATATAGCTGTCACATCTGTGCCGGCGTTGTATTTATATACATAAATACAATAGGCGTTACACAAACGAAAAGTTCTTTGACTGATTAATTAAGCCTCAATCACCAACACACTCAAAACTCCAGCTTTTTGTACAGCTACTACGTAAGTCTTTGCAACAATAAAGTTGTATATTACATCAGTCTAGCACACGGACTTGTCTCTCCTCTCTACTCCTTCATTTTGAGATTTACCCTTGTATTCCCTACCTTCGCACATTTTTACTACTCACGAACCTTACTAATATCAAAGGACTTATAAAAGTAATCGGTACAGTCTATTCATTCCTATTTATCGATAATAAAAAAATTTGATTTATAATATTCATTAATTCCCAGTATATACTACGTTCAATATTAGATTTCTATTTTCTTTTCTTTCTTTTCAGTAAAACCAAAGAAATTAGGTTTTCTATTAATTTCCACAAATGATATCAATATGACATTCCATATATGATTATCAGATTTTATCGTTAGTTGGAGTGGAGGTATGTATATCATAAAATCTCATTCTTTTCTCCTTCTTCCGTAATAAATCTGTGGCTTATGCCCAAGCAAGAAATCTATGTTCTATTCACTTTCATTTGTCTATGGTTGATTTGAACAGTGGCCAACTGTAAAATTATTATAATACAAAAATTTTACACACATTAACACCGGATGGTATTGGTATGAAAGCGAGAATTGTATAGAAAATCTCAATGGTCAGCGCTGTAGGACAATATATAAGGTGTTTGTGTACTGAATACAGCGAATTGATTTTGATTCCCGATCGAAGTTAATTCCGTTCATGCTAATTTGGCAAAACATAATAGATTGTCATGACGTCTCATTTTTCTGCTCATATAAATCCGAATAATTCGTTTGTAAGAAATCTTGCTGAATGGTTATTGGATATGCAGACTCCATTCGAATATAAGAATGGCATATCCCCTTTGGTGATAAAATGCCATATATCTAACTTTCTGAGTTGCTGAAGGAAGTATTCTAACACATTTTCTTTATATCGTATTAACTAAATTGAGTGCAATGATGTTATTATGACTTTTGTAAAGAAGAGATACAAAATGGAAGGTCAGTATAGTCAATTTTACGCACCAAAATTTCAGGTCTTGTGTGAAGCCAGCAACTCCGTTTACTTGGGAAAGATGGAGGACATTTTGCTGTTACAAAGTAATCACTAATAAGTTAAGGAACCTTGATATTGGCACATACATCTAAATGAAGAACCATCCAACTATTAAAAATATTATTCTGACAATATGAGCTTAAAACTCATCGAAACTGAATGACAACTCACACTCTTTTTCCCTCAAATGCGTATTTCATATGTGTACTGATTTAGTGCATTATTATGTGCCCTATAAAATCGTTAGGTCACAATGACTACTTGTTATACATATACTTACTGAAAAATATACAAGAGTAGTTTTTTCTTCCACTGCCTCTTCAAAACCCTCCAAATGAACAAACTTTGCTAATAGTAATCCAATCTACCGAACATAACTCGGTTCACTATTGTAGATACCCCAACCTCTCCGTGGTTTTAATTTATAAAGAAGTGAGTTGGTCTATTGAAAGTAAAATGTTATGAACAAGGTCATGTAAAATAACGGCGCAGAGTCACGGCACAAATACAAATGTTTCGATCGTTAATCGATAGTAAGAAATTTAATTTCACTCGAGCTAAATATAATAATGTCCGCGAGTATTGTTTACAAACGCAGAAATTCTTAGACACAAGAAAAGATTGTAAGTAAAATAAAAATTGATGATATACCAAATTTTATTTAGAACGAAATAGGAATAATTTAAAACTGACGCCAAGTGAGCTGAGTCCTCAGAAACGTTTGCATGTATGTGTGTATGTACATACATGCATACATACATACATATATATATATATATATATATATATATATATATATATATATATATACACATACTTGTTTCAGTCGTTGGACTGCAAGCCATGCTGGGGCATTGCATTGAAGAGTATAGTCGAATAAATCGACACCAGTACATTTATTTTAAATCAAGTACTTATCCAATAGGTCTCTTATCGCAGAACCGCTAATTGACTGGTACATGAACACTGCAACACTGGTTGTCAAGTGGTGATGAGAGACAACTACAAACACAAAAGACACGTACCATCCAGAAACGATTGGTCTGCAAGTACCGCTTAAGGCTGGGTGGAGACATTTGCTCCTTTGTTCGAGGTATAAGGACGCAGTTATGCCAACTGGAAAAGATGTTTTCCTGGGGCTAAAAAAGGTAGTAACACCTTCCAAATCAGGACTGCTTCTTTACGTTGGCAAACAGACTATGTGTGTGTGTGTGTGCGTGTGCATGCATGCATGTATGTTTATATATATATATACATATATATGTATAATATACACGAAGGGCTTCTTTCAATTTCCATCTACCAAGGCTCAAGACTCTGGTAGTCCTGGGGCTATAGTGTAAGACACTTGTCTAAGGTGCCACCCAGTAAGACTCACCCAAAATCATGTGAACGGGAAGCAAACCTCTTACCACACAGACACTCTTCGCCTATCTATCTATCTATCTATCTATCTATCTATCTATCTATCTATCTATCTATCTATCTATCTATCTATCTATCTATCTATCTATCTATCTAAATATATATATATATATTTGAAATTTACAGCAAAACAGAAAACGAAGAAAGGTATATAAACAACAAGCATGTGTATTAGTTTGACGCTCGGGAAGGTGAGAAAGTCTTTTACGTTTCGAGCCTACGCTCTAATAACGAAGAAAAAACAGAAGGGAAAAACAATAACGTGAGGACGTAGTACGTGCAGAGGATTAGTGAGACGCTCAAAGAAGGAAAAAAGGGTGTGTTACGTTTTGAGCAAAGCTCTTCTTCAGAAACAGGAGACAGAGGAAAGTCCAAGCATTCAATATGATCAACCAAAATCTTACAATACTCCATGGGGAAGATTCTACGTAACCATAAAATCATTAAGAGCAGCAGATAGCTTAAATCAATGAAGAAAATTCTCACCAATGCCAAACTATTCTCTAGAACAACGGACGCAAGAGTCGTAAAGTGTCGTCGCCCTAATTGCGGAACATGTCCCAATCTGTTGGAAGGATCGGAATTCCATTTCAGACCAGGACAGATATTCAGGAACAAATCTAACTTCACTTGCGCCTCCCAAAACCTCATTTACGTAATCAGATGCTCGGGCTGCGATCGAAATTATATTGGCTCAACAGGAAATTCGATCCGGAAGAGATGCACGGACCACAGACAACACATTTCCTCCCCACAATATCGCCACCAAATATACCTCAGTCACATACCAACTCTCTCTCTCATATATATATATATATATATATATATATATATATATATATATATATATATATATATATATATATATATATATATATATATATGTATATATACATACATGTATATATATATGTGTATGTGTGTGTGTGTGTATGTAT